>NW_017259213.1:3395908-3407627 GCF_001594045.1 Atta colombica | reverse complement strand
TATATATATATATATATATATATATATATATATACCTACATATAATTGATAAGCTACTCATGCAATAAAGCTCTTTCACAAGATAAGCTCTTGCGAGATTATTCACTGTCGTGATGCACCAAATCCTGCTCGATGTGGCAAATTAGTGACTATCGCATGGGTAGACGGCGTACGATCACCGATCGGGCTCCATTAACGGACACAGCTGTCCGTCTACGTAACGGATCCGTCGGGATTCTAATCTGACCGCAGGGCATGCCTTCTAATATAGATAGAGACTGATTAATTCCGCGGTAACGCGTTGGCCGCGCGCGTTCCACGAGCCGCGCGCGATCCCGATTACGAGGGTATAACGTTGTTACTAACACACAAGGACTCGATCTAGCAACACGATCTGTGGTATAAACGCAGAAGGGACGCGGACTATGTAAATTAAATTGTAGAACACTCACGTCTCGACATCGTTGCCTGACCGTAAAAATGCCGGGAGAAGGACCTCATCGTCCATCCACTCGTATGATCGAGTGGACTTACGGCGAATGTTAGGAGAGGAGAGTTTCGCACTGATTGGACGGCTTCCGCTGGTAAACATTCCCGATAGCGTGACTATTCCTCCGACAGCAATATGGATATTGTTCCAAGGAATCGATAGTCGAAATGCGAGCGTATTCGGAAACAGACTTCTCGAATCTTGAGATATATGAATATACAACAAATAATCGAGATGTTAGGGTTTAATAAAATAATATATTGTGAATAAACATAAAGGCTTGAATTATTAATTTATGCGTAGAATAATTTTTGCATATAATAATTTTGGATTAATTTAAAATTATAGAATTTTTTCATAAACAATCATATACATGTTTTGACAAAATAATTGAGAAAAGATTTTTTATCAAGTTTTTATCAAATTTTTAATAATGTATTCCTGATTCGGATGAAAAAGATTCTGCAAGAGAATTGTCGATAATCATAAGACAAACTATAATAATAAATATTTTGATCGTCCAACATAATTATTTTCAAACTTATATTTAGCTAAAGTTTTTACATACATCAGCTGTTCTTTTTGTGTAGGTAATGATAAAAATATATATCGCGATAACATATGCTGCATACAAACGCATATATCCTCCTACAATCAGAAAATAATGAACAATCGAAAGTGTTAACTATTCGCTGAATCTTTAACGACGGATATATCTTTCGAGTGCCAAGCTGGAGCCATCAGAAAGAGTCCATTCTGGCTACGGGCCACGTCACAGACTCGGAAGAAATCTCTGCAGCGAACAAATCGCTTGGAATGCGCGCGTGTAGGCTCAGCATTCGAGAGATACCGAATGATTGATTCACTTGCCAAGTGGAGCTTACGGTTTCCGCGAGTTTTCTGAAGCCCGGCCAAGAGAACGGCGACCCGGACTTTGTGCCGAATGCGTGTAGATTCATGCAGTGCCAGACCGGAAATCAACCCCCTGCGGTGTCCAAAGCTTCTTGAGAAAAGGGAGGAAACGAATACGATTTTCGTACCAACGCTCACGAGCTAGCTAGCTAGACTAGCACCCCATGAGCACTTCCATCTAATTGTTACCGTTACGTTCGATCATTTTGCATAATCGGTGCGCAAGTTTCCGGTCGCCCATGCCAAGTGGGAATCCGTTTTAACAAACTGAGAAGGGTACAATTGCCGAGCAGACGTGAGCTTCTCGTCATAAATTACAGAAAGGAAGAGACTCCAGATCGATGCTGCTGGCTGTGCGATTTTTGAACTTCGAATTACTGAATGATAAAGCGAGGCTAATTTTTCGGATACGTATAACAAATTTATAGTGAAATCGAAATGTCAATATGCTGTTCCACTTTCTTTTTCAAACTTTTTAAAACACCGAGAACCTTCGTTTTTTAGAATAAATAAATTGAACGAACTAAAATATTTGAACGTGCCTAATTATATTCAATTTTGAACCAAATTATTATATAAAACATAATATAATGCGGAAATATCCTAAATTTAGCTTTAGGAAACAATTGCGATTGATAAACGTGATTTAAAGGAACACGGATTTCAAACGTGTCTCTTTTATTCTACTCTACGGCAGGGCATATGTAACTAATAATAGATTCCCTTTCCGATACGATCCTTGTGGGTATGATGCACGTAAGAATGCTAGCTGCCCCGTCTGGTCAGAACCAGCTATCGGAAGCCATTTTATTTATTTACGACCGGTAGCGGATACTTTCAGGTCTAGTTGCGAGTTTCCGATAGCAGTGAAAGATTAATTAAAGCGCAAGCCACCGTGTAATGGGAGAGCATTGCTTTCCACTTAAGATTACACTGCGAGCACACTCCTGCTTGCAGTTTACTCCACACGGAAATTTCGCCAGCTGGTGTTTAATAACGGACACTCTCTGGTTGTTATCGTCAATTGCGGGCGCATAAATAAGCGTCGCATTTAATTTCACCGCTATCGGCTAGCCGGTCGTCGGGACACGAAGAAAAGCGTCTTCGTTAATCGCAATTTTGCGAGCGGATGAACTCGGCTTAAGATCAACGTCGAGCGTCATTATTCTCTCTTTCACGAAAGCCCGCTGATCTCCAAGAGAAGATGAAGGAAGGACGAGAGAGAAAGAGAGATGTCGTATATCTGTATGTGCGATCCTGCTAAATCACCGGTGTCACGAGTGATTGACGTTATTAATGAGGTACTGATGGTGGCTGCACAGGACCATGTTTCGTATTCCCGTTCGAGCGCTCATCGTCCGTCGTTTAATGGTAATTGTTATCGTACCGATACTCGATTTTCCATGTGACACAAAAATCAATATCTGCACATCCTTTGCCAAACTGAATTAGTATGTAATAAAGAAGAAAAAAATAACTAAAAAGTTAGCAAAAAATTGATATATTTAAAATGTTTATATATCACTTTTCACGTATTTGGTTTATTTCATCTCTTTTAACAAATAAAATTTGTTATTTTATGATTTTCAATATAGCATTACAATAAATGTATAATAAATCGGTATTTTGTTTATCTGTGTTGGAGTAATTAGTCGTCAATTTTTTTAACGATCATGCACTCTAATATCCGACAATTTGATACAATAAAACGCGTTCATGGAATGGTTTGAAATAATTCGTAATTGGTTTTTCTCCGATATCATTGAATGGGAATATGCACAAAGACATTTCTCTCTTCAGATGGAGAGATCTTCCCTAAAAACATTTACGAATTTACGGATATCTAGTCGAACCTTTAGGAAATTGAGAAGGTACATAAAACGACACGTTTCTCTCCCAACAGAGATACTTTTATCGCTTACACATTTAGCGCCGCAGAGGGAATTGCACTGTGGTGAACGACTCGCCGCGTCGCGGCGAAGAAAAAGCGAGGACGAGCGCCCGCGTTAAAGACGGAAAAGAGGTGAAAGGATGGCATCGAGCGTAACGCGGACGAAGTGGAGGGATAATACAGCCGCGCACATCGTAAACCGGTGGAATAAAAAATTTTGTATATCCACCCGTGGCTAATAGAATTGTCGTTGCGGCAGGTCACATTGTGCTCGCGACACAATGCAGCATCGATCAACATAGGCGAGGTCAATGCTCGAAAAATATCGTTAATTCATTATAAGGAAAGAATCATTAATTTTTTGCTACATGCTATGACAAATTTTCGAGAATGTTATTGATTCGTTATTGCCAATTATTTTTTAACGATGTATTTAAATGATGAAATTATATTTATGGATATACGCAAGGGAAAATAAAGAGTGGCACTTGATTCCCTAAATTTTGACAAAGAGAAATAATTAAATTATAAAAATCATTTTTATGAGAAAAGTTAAATGCTCATGTGTACTAAAATTCATTGAAAATTGTTGAAGACTGATTGTAATACAAATATCTCAATCAGAGCGGAAGAAAAATTGAAATAAATTCAGTAAAAAGATTTATTTAAAGGATTTAAAGGATTTATGAAAAATACTATTTGAAGTATTTTGTTTAAAATATCAAAATGTCGAAAAATATAAGTATATTTCAAGTATATTTCAATAAATATTAATGTATAAATAGTAAATATCATACATAATACTATTATATAATATAATACTAAATATATTATTATATAATATCAGTTGCCTTTTTTATATTTACTACGCAAAATATTTATTTAAAAGTATTTCTATAGACATATTTTTGAAGTAAATATTTCTATTTCATTTTTTCCTTGCACTGAAAATATGTATTTATTATTTTCTATTTCAATTAATTATTTTCCCCTAATATTTAGATTTTAATACGTTTTGTATGTAGATAAATGTTTGTTTCCCTTCTCCCCTCCGATTGAAATCTTATAATAGGCTCATATTTATTGAAATGTATTTAAATTAGGATCATCGTAAATATAATTGAACTTGCAATTTGTTCAAAAATCGACACTTTACATCATCTGAACATTCTAATGATATTTAAACGTACTAAGTCTTTAGAGAGACCAGTATGTCATCATCAGATAACATGATATAATGAATGGCATGTTTACTATATGATATTGTTATATCTCGAATATTTTCTAGCTGTGTTAATCGCAAAGAGAAACATTAACGCGATATATTTCCAAATATTTTGCTAAAAAAAGTGTAGATGTTTTTCTGAAACCTTCTCTATGCTATTTTAATTTTTTTAAATTATCAAAAACAAACCAAAAATGTGCATTAAAACAATCTTTTGCTAATTTTTAGATATATTTATTTAAAATAATTTAAATATAAACAAGCATGAATCCTCTAAAATTAAATAAAAATTGAAGCTTACAATTATTAATTTAGCATCGTTTTTTTACAGGTAATTGAATTTACTCAGATTTCCATTAAAAAAAATGTCTTCAATAAATAGATACAAAATGTAAAGTTTTTAAATATAAAAGCTTTCATATTTTTTATTAAATTATATCAACTTTTGACAAACAATATCTCTAAATAATTATGGAAAATGTTGACAATCAAATGTTGATGTTACTATTGTTATTAGAGAATTTCTAGTATGTATGTATGTATATACACGCCAGCAGTTGCCGGAAGTTACAACGCGTGTGTCATTTACCCGTGCAAGCGCGGGCAACTGTTCCTGCGCTCGAAAACGTCGATAGAGCGATGCACACGGAAATGAGGCCTCCACCATGAACGAGGCATTTCTGACGGCATCTTCCGCTTCTGACATTGTGCTGCGCCGCAACGTTCGATGTCGAAATACGGAACACTTTACATCTAAACAAGTCGTGAGCGTCGTGAGCGACGAAGTTTCCGGCGTGCGTTTATAAAGTTCGGCCGATGAGAACATAGTGTCAAGAGACGGGCGGCTATTAATAGATATCTCGTCGTCGTCCTCAGAGAGGAGGAAGGGAAGAAGAGAAACTTCTGTCGTGTCTTTCCGGATGAGGAGATTCGAGGAGTTCGAGTCGCAAATTGGAGACCAATATCATCATCGTTGCCCGTTGTTCGAGTCCATTGCGCAAGCCCCGTGCGCGATATTCTCTTCATAGATCCTATGAGACGAAAACGCCAGGAAATAACGAGACGAAGTCGCGAGAACACGTTGTTACAGACGTAATGGAAACAAGCCAAGTCCCATCCGATAGTTACTCCTCGAAGAAAACCTCGTTCCCAATGAAATGCACAATATATAAGTGCCCCAAGTAAGGGTGATATCGGTGCTGAACCGCAAGGTTCTCTCGTAACGCTTTTTCATATAACAAACAGGATCGTTTGCTGATGTGCAGCATTTGAAGAATATCTTAAAACTCTATATACTTATTTCATTCTAGTTATATACATATATTTATAAAATCATTATTCTTTAATAACTTCTTTTATGCTTTTATACTCTTTTGTACTCTATACACGATAATATAATAGGAAGAGAGCTAATGATATTGTTTAACGTCTAAAATGATTAAAAAAATCATACCATTATTTTTTTGATTAATATGAAAAAGTAGGTATATATGACTTTCATTGACTGATTTGTGCTTTTACTTTTTTTGTAGATCTTCCCACACGGTGTTTTATAATTGACATAATTGATAAGGCCAATAAAAAAATAGTTTAAAATATCACCGCAGATAATTTCTTCGTCTTTCTGAATACACAAATCGTTGTAAAAAGGCGATGATATTCTGCATTGGAGTTCTTGAAGTCGTTTCAAATGCAAACTTAAAGAAGTTATCAGCGATGAAAGATCGAAGGGAGAGTCAAATATACAAGAAAAAAAAACGAAAGAAGGAGAGATCTGAGAAAGAATCACGATTTCACATAAGAAATGTACATTAATTTCAGAGAAGCTAACCAATCTCACCTAATCAGAAGATTCTTAAAAAAAAAAAAAAAAAATATGGTAGCTTAACACAAAGAAATTTAAATACACTTATTAAATTATGGAGCTATGATGTCTATTATAAATTATAATATATAATTTAAATGTCTTGTTTATATAAGTAATTCCTTTGAAGTTTTAACTTTAGTTGCAATACTTACACTATTTTATGATATAACGTTTAAACGCGTTTCGCTTGCGACATACACTTATAGATAACGCTATTAAGTGAGTCATTAAAAAGCTGAATACGATATCAAAGTTAAAGTGGTGTTAACCAGCAGTTTGTTGGCGCTGTGACATAAGGCTCTTCGTTGCTGAAGAAAATTTCATTTACAGCACGACTGTATAGTTAACGTGTGAAAGGTGTCAAAAATGTAACCTGCGCTCTCGTTTACTATAGTTTTCAATTAAATTCGCTGCTATAACTAAATGTAAATTCAAAGATGCAAATTTCAATGTAAATGAAATTTATCTTCAACTGTCTGAAATAACAACGAAGTTTCAATAAAAGTGTTATAAAGGAAGGTAAAGATTGGAGGAAATGCCATTGCACAGAAGAAAAACGGATCTTTGCAAACGAAATCTTTTCAGATGACGTTTTTACATTTCGTATTCTTTCTATGCTCACTTTTGATTCAAATTCTTTCAAATCTACATAGTCGCAACGCAATGTCCATCAAATAGTTTTAGTCCATCACATATAGACGTTGCACATCTCAATCCACTTTCGTATTTATTATGAATATAAAGTATTAATATTGTTGACATAACTTATTATAACATTATGTTGTTCAAAAATTTTGTAAAAATGATACAGAAAGTTATATCGTAAAATTATATCGTAAAAACATAATAAAATTTTTATTTATTGACTTAAGCATTTTAGAGATAAAGATCAGTTTAGCGATTTCTGTTACATCATCACAACAATAATTAATTATGATGAAAATTTGCGGAAAATATCTTAAATTGATCAAAAGTAATTAATTAAGAATAAAGAAGAGAAATATCGAAGAAGAGGCAAAGATCGGATTAGAGTTTCTAACTGGAGGAAGAGAATTTATGAACAATTGCTGCAAACTTTCTGTAAATATTATAAGAGTTTTTACAATTAATCTGTCTTCGATGCAAGCCCGACTGATCGGTATAAAAATAAAAAACTGGACATA
The DNA here is from genome assembly GCF_001594045.1 of Atta colombica. Lineage (NCBI taxonomy): Eukaryota > Metazoa > Arthropoda > Insecta > Hymenoptera > Formicidae > Atta > Atta colombica. The sequence continues at coordinate 3,400,079 of NW_017259213.1, read as the reverse complement.
CATACACCGTAAAATATATATACATAATACTTGTAAAATAGAAACCAGTAGACCCAACTTTTTCGAATTATTTAAGCACGCATCGCTGACTTCCGCTTTCAAGAGCTTTACTTTTCTTTGCTTTTCATAATACGAAGAAATGGAAATTGTTGAAATATAATAAGAATGAAAATGGGCTTTTGACGAATAAAAGCAAGGAAAATGGAATTATGGATTGCATGTTAATTAGACTCTGAAGGAATAATAGCACGCTTCACGTTATTATAAATTAGCTTATAACAGGATATAATTATATAACAGGATATGTAATTTTCTTTCTTATTTAATGATTATCTTCGTCATAATAAAAAATAAGTTTAAATAAGAAATCAACATATTTTGCAATATTTTTATATAAAACAAAAGTAAATGTAAGATAATAATTTATTGAAGCTTCTTTTTTCTTAAAGTTTAAAACTAAATCACATACAAATGTGCAATTTCTTTCCTCATTTTCGATCATTCAATATAATACGAATTCGGAATATATTAGAAAAAAATTATCGTCTCGAAATATATTTCGTGAAAAAATTATTAATTTTTCATCAACTTTCAGCTTTCGATAATCTCTTTCTTTTATTTATTTAACTGTTGAAAAAATGAAAAGTTTTCAACGAGGGAAGGCGAGAAAAGAAGTTTTAAAAGCGCCTTTCGGCTACGGCTATAAAATCGTCATTCACACAACGTTGGTGTGGATCCATGAGAGAACCGTCAAAAGGCAATGAGAGCGCTAGTCGCATGACTTTTTTCTCAACCGGTATCTGTTCGCGGTTTCCTTAGTGACTAAAAAGTGCATTTCTAGTCCCTGTGGAGCCGCTTATAAGTTCCTCCCACGACGTCGTAAATAAATACCGGCAAAGTAGGTCATCTAGTAGAAAGGTCGGCGACGACGTGTGCCGGCGAATTACAAATCTGCTGCCGACGAGCGCGAATGCGGTTAAACTCCGTGGAAAGTATATCGCGCGCGGAGGACAGAAGTTCCACGGCAAAGCGAGTCGTTCCTTTCTACCCCCATCGCTTTTCCGGCCTCTAACCGCATCACCTCCCTGCGGTTCACAGCCTTTTCTTCTTCCTTCTTCCTCCTTCTCCTCCTCTTCCCCTTCGTTCCTATCGACACCGACACCATTTGCCTTGTCGCTCCATCTCTTTCTTGCAACGTGGTCTTATTGTTCGTGCAATTTTCACGCTTCAAAGACGATGGATATCCTTGTGACGACCATTTGCCAAGTTCGACAGCAAACTTCAGCAGCTTCTGCCTAAACGGGACCGTGCTACCACAGCCGGTACGCCGCGGTTGAACAAATCTACAAGTCTGACGAAAAACACAAACCGCAAGCATCCGCGGTGTAATCCTAATTTGTTATGGAATAATATTGTTTGTAGACTTTTCATAAAATTCATCTTATAGCGAATTCGATGGCACTAATATATACTAATGCATATTAAAACTGTTGTTGTATACTGATGAAATATAAAAGTGAAATGCAAATATCTTGAATAATAAAATGCTTAATACATATTTTATCAAACAGCACAACAAAATATTGAGAATTTCATAGTTTAATCTGTTTATATTTATTATTAAATTTATTATTAAACATATCTTTACATCGATCTGTATACTCTAAAAATATGATAGTTTAACACAGAAATTTATGTATTTCAATATGAGTGTAGACTTAACACGAGGTGTTTACATAATTCTCATTGTTGATATTAATATTATGGTATAGATTTAAAATCTTGATGTTTTGCATCAACAAATGTGAATTTACACTGATGAATAAATCCAAATCATAATAATATTAATATAAACAATAACACGATGAGAATTATACAAATATCGTGTGTTAAATTCACAACTACATTTTTTAGAGTATGAAAGATTTTTTTTAATTTAATAAATGTAATCATTGGAATAGTCAATCAAATCAATTTTTTAAATTAAGAAAAATAATTGTTTGCATTTAAGCTAAATTTTTGAGATTAAATAAGTTGTATAATTAAAATAGTTGTCATTCAAAGTTAAATTATTTCAATGAAATAAACACAAATAGGAATTTCAAGTTCAAATAAATCTTTTTAGCTCTGTATGCGATGATTTCAATATGTACCAGAACGCACTGGTGCATTCAACTGAATTCGCGCTATTAGAGTGTACTAATCTTTCCTTCGAGGCATTGCTAAAAAGAAAATTTACAAGTATATCGTATTCATTCTTACATTATCAAAGGACAATAATATGAATTTTATTCAACTTCCAATTACATCCAAAAATAATATATCAGATTAATTATATTGGGTTGTCCGGAAAGTTCGAGCCGACTAATCTATATATAATTTAATAAATGTATACTAAAATTTAAATTTTCTGCGTTTCAATTTTCCTTCAACATCGGCATGAACTTTCCGGACAACCCAATATTTTCTTAAAAATATAATAATAATATATATTTTATACATCTTGCATAAGTGACTCGTCAATGCAGAATTCTTTCTTTGGATAAACTTGGTTCGCGAAAATAGAATGTTGCAGGATAAGAGAGAAACCCTTTATATAAAAAAGTTCAAGGCTCAATAACTTTTTCATCTGCCAGATTGAATGCGTCTTCCGTTGTAAACGCGAACCCGACTAGTTTTTATTCGAGAATAGAGCAACCGTGTGGCGCACTAGTTTCCTGGCGCGGTTCACCTTTCCCATTCTTCGCAAATAATCCCGGGCCCTGCGGGGCACACCTTGCCCATTTTGAACGCTGACAAAGAGGTGATAGTAAATCCTGAATATAATGTAATAGCTCCGCTTGAATTTAGAGGAATAATCCTTTCTCCTCCTTCCCGTCAGTGGTATCTCGCATAACGACCGGGTCTGCAGCGAATGCCTTAGAAGACAGTGAAGAATCGCTGGTTCCGGTTCGACATACAAGAGGACCAATACTCGTACAAGCTTCGATTCTGAAATCGGCTGTCTTTTACGAGAAATGGCCAATTTATTCCGTAAGCGTTCCATGCAATGTTTTGGAGAAAAATTTACACTAAGAAAAATCCAGTTAAAAATGAATGAATCAGTAGACTTTGATCATATCAATCAGAATTTTTATCATTGAACATTTGATTATCTTGACTAGAATTATAGTACACTGAAAATAAATATTAAATTTTTAAAAATATGAGTTTGAATAGTTTTAAATAAATATTTACTAAATGTAAACATATACATATATATTTAGGTATTTGATACAAGAATTATTAACAAAAATTATTTGATTAATAATAACTGTCATTTTTCTATTTTAAGTAAATATTCATTTACTGGAAGTAAATGTTTAGTTAATATTATTTAAAGAAATATATATTAAGATTTAATAAATTCTTTTTAATGTAGATCTAATTATAAAATTCTGATTCGTTCATTTTCCACTGGAATTCCAATTAATTACAATCTGACTTTTTCCAATATAACTCATAATATATATTAAACTAATAATAAATTGTGTTAAAATAAAAGAACTGATTCGAAACATGTAATATATTAGATAGTAGATATACTATTAACAAGAAAAAATTATATGAATGGACATATCTAAGATTTCAGTCAAAGTTAGAAAAGAAACAAAAATTTATTTTTACTACACTTATTAAAATTCTATATTAAAGCCAGTCTTCGAAGAATTTCAACAAACATTTGTACGAATAATGCATGATCATATATTGGTCAATGACATTTTCGTCATAAAAATAATTTTCATAATTTATTTCTCTCTGCCAAAATTTAGAGAAGGAAGACAGGCACCTCTGTTATCCCTGAACGTATGCTCATGTACTGATATCGGTAAAATCAATTTCGAATGTATTTTGGCAGCAATTAGTTGCGCTCCGTTGATATTTTATACATTTTAGTATTGCGTTTGCCAATTTTATAACGACATACATGGACATTGATTTATTTGAAATACGTCATATTTCAAATAAGTCCATTCGATTTTTCGAATGACGTTACATAAAATGTGCTTTTACGGGTGAATCAGTCATCGTATAAACAACGGTCACCTCGGATAGCTTTTAACACAAAGAATATCCGACACATCGAGTGCTCTCTTTTTCTTTCTTTCTCTCTCTCTCTCTCTCTCTCTCT
>NW_017259213.1:3390629-3395808 GCF_001594045.1 Atta colombica | reverse complement strand
CTCTCTCTCTCTCTCTCTCTCTCTCTCTCTCTCTCTCTCTCTCTCTCTCTCTCTCTCTATTCCCCTATGAGCAATATTTGAAAAATACGATCACAGATCATTAAACATGCCGCAACACGTGAGATACGTGTATGCATATATAGGCTGTGCCCCCACAAAGATTTATGCGATCGCGCGGAGATTGATTTATATGCTGTCGAAGGTTTCAGCCGCACGCGAGCGAGCAAATAAACGCCCTGACGCGATGTCGACGACGGAAACGAAAATAACATCCGCGATTAACGACGTAATAGACTTTGCAGATTGCTGCATTTCCACCTGAAATCGTCTACCGCGAGGTTATAACGCGTGCGCGCACATATATCGTTAGGCGTTATTTATTGGCTGTACATATAAAACACGGCTGAGAGAAAAAAAAATAGCCGGACGCGTAAATACTCGGGAATCGGACGAGATTTGGTTAACAAATATCGTATAATGCCTATAATATATTTATATGCGGCACGGAATATCGGCGCACTGTCCGATTACTATTCATAGCGACGAATATTTTAACCAGCACGTGTACGAGCGAACGGAACGAATGATACACTCTGTAGAGACGCTGCATCAAAATCCAATTGAACGAGACGAATAGAAATAACGAGGGTAAAAGAGGGGTGAAAAAAATCGAGCATAAATGAGTGCCGGGAGCTTTTCCATCTATATATGTCCCCGTTTAACGGATGCGTCATTTAAATTGCGCAAAATCAGCTGTTTGAAGCGCGCATGAATATTTCATCGGCAATTTCTACTTCGCGGCGAGGAAAAACAGGATTTTCTGGGGCGTGATTAATCAGGCCCCGAGTTTCCGATAACGGTAATGCCACGGTGATTTACCGTTCGGGGGGAATTATAGAAAACGATATCGCGGATGGCCGGCGGCAGCGGGGCAGCGCGAGCAGCACTGATGCGAGGTGGTGTAGAGGCTGTGATGGCGGGTGCTGGGTGTACTCTTCAGAAATTACAGGTATTGAAAAATGTATCGGTGCCACTGCCGTGGTTACGGTGATGTTTCAGCCACGGTTTCGTTTCGTCCCGACGACGCCCGATGATTTCCATCGATCGCGCTTAATTTCCTATTTCGTAACGACGTAACGATTAATGCGCATGGATTTATCGCTCCGTGCAATTTCGCGGTGTAATTTCTTCGTATGCGCAATCGCTCGTTACCGCTCTCTCCTCTCCTCTCCTCTCCTCTCCTCTTTTCGTCGCGCGCGCGTTCCGACGCATCGTTGCGGAATTACGATCGCTGTCGGGTTGCGATTTGGATCGAAAACGGCATATCAAAGCGACGCGACGGCATGATAAATAGAATTGGGATTAGCTTGAGTAAAATCTTTGATTTCCAACTCTGAGCCGTTATATCCGGAGCGTGATCGATAATCGTCCGAATCATTGGATAAAATTGCCGCTCGGCGCAGCAATTTTCCATGTATTCGCATAACTCTCAAAAGCTCTATATCATATTTTCAATATAACGCCCAAAATGTGTCAATGAATATTCTCGCGTTGGTACAATTATCTTGACGTTGTCATTATTCATCATACGAATGGAATTCGCTCCATTTTCAATCCCGCGTTCCTATCAAATTCCTCTCTGCTTTCACCGAATTTCTACATTTATTGCAATGCTTTAGTGTTAGCCATTTAATATTTTTCATTTCTTTATATGTAAAAACCTCTCGTCTACATTATACAGGTATACACAGAAAAATATTTGACGTCAACACAAATACTTAACTCTATTTGAAGACGACGACGACGAGAGATTTATGTTCTGCATTTTCATTCAAAAAGTCCAAATGCAACATCTAAATCGAAGAAAGGAAACGAAAAAAGAAATCTTGTTACATAAAACTGTTGGGTGCAACATCGAACGGCATGAATATTCGTTCGTTGATGATGGAACGAAGTAATTAACGCATGCAAATTTATTAAGGAAAATGGCGAAATGCAATTTCGTCGAGTCGGACGCATCTGCGATTTTTCCGTGTCTGCCGATTGCCGCGACTGTATCCGCTCTCGCGTTCGGTATCAAATAAAATGAATGACACGGAACACGGAGTGCCGCGGGGACGCGAACGCGATATTTAGCGTTTTCCGATACCCGTGGCTCGATTCACCCGTCGACCCGACAGCAAGCGCTGTTATTACTACGCGAGAACGCCGATGCGGCGCGCGTAGCTTTTGTTTTTCTTTTAAAAATCATTTCGATTTTCGTTGGGCGCGGGTACAGAGGGAAAGAGTTGCGCGGGGTTACCTCGTTCTTCCTTTTCCTCTTCGATGAAGTTTATTATTGCTATCGCAAATGAGCGTATGTTTTCTCATTCGAAGTACACACTCGTACCTATCTCGTTTAACACGTAATAGCAATTTGCTTATGTAAATTTGATACGGTCGTTATTAATTCGCAAGGAAAATAATGTCTATCCCGTTACTGTGATTTGCAAACAAGAAATTCGCTTCTTTTCGATCATGAATAGATTTCGATAAATAAATAGAATTTTAAAGATCAAATTGCAATTGCATGATTGTATATCAAAAATAGAATAAGAATTTGATGATTGTATATAAAAGAGAAAATATTAACTTCATAATTACTAACTTTCCAGGATACATGGTCCTCATTGTATAAATATAATAAGGAGAATATAACGGTAAATATAATATAATTGTAATATATATAATTGCAATTTTTAAATATTAATCATTCTTGCATACAAAATAAATAATAACATTTTCAGCTCATACATAATCAGAATCATATTATTGTATAACTTTATTATCTACTCTCTTTTAATAAGAATATATAAATCTTATACATCTTAATTAATTCAAGTTTTAAATAGATACATAGTTTTTAGTGTAAATATCAAAGAGAATATAAAACAGTACTTAAATATATTATTGTAATTCTTTATTATAAATTATTCTCTTATTATACAAAATGAAAAATAATATTTTCAACTCATATATAAACTCAATCATATAACTTTATTATCCCTCTTTTAATAAAAATATATGAAAACTTGTGCATCTTAATTCAAATTTTAAATATGATCACTGAAAAAAAATTAAATAAACAATCAATAATAAATATTAAAAATCGAAGCGATAATCGAGTCAAATTTTATAAATGAATTTTGTTAAATTATAACAATAATAGAAAGGAATCCGAAATTAAAGTATAAATTAAAAGGGCTTAGGAGTCAGCGCGGAAAAAAAGACAGTGCGCAAAAATATTTAAAATAAATCGCTTTAAAACGATTACTTGTTTTTTAAAATTGAACTAAGATAATTTAAAAATATTTATTTTAAATATTTTTGTGCACTGTCTTCCGCGCTGATTCCTAAGCCCTTTTAATCTATACTTTAAGTTATTACATTATATGATTAATTCGGGTCGAATTTTAAAATTAATTAAATTTCGCCATCAGAGAATAAAGACCAATATACCAATATATGAACACACTCTATTTACGTTTAATTAACGAGAATGCGCGACTGATTCCATCGATGCGATCTTAGTATGCGCTCACCATTTTAAGGGTGTGTTTCACCACAAACATGTTGCTATTCCCCGCAGGTGCTATCAAGCAAGATATACGAATGTCACACCCGTTACACTATTTTTGGAATGTCGTAAAGGCACCGGCGTCGATTACGTGCTCGGTAAACAGCTGGAGCGGGGGCAACGCCACACCGTGCGCGACTCGGAAACTCGTTCTTCGTGCCACCCCCGTGCGTACTCTTAGTTCCCCGAGCTTTCTTCGGCCTTCTAGCAACTTAGCGAGCGCCTTGCTCGCGTACGTGACAAAGGTAACAAGAGGCAAATCGCTTTGTCAACGCATCTAGCACCTAAAGCGCCATAAGTCGCGCGACGTGACGTTATGCGATTCGATCCGACTTCGTCCTACACCGATAACTTTACTTAAAGAAGGAAAGTAAACCCCTGCACACCATAATGCTACGATCATTCGTTTAAAACGGTACGTTCTTCGAACTTTCAATGTTCGTTATTAATACCGTATTATTAACAATAGCATCAAGTATTTGATACATTGAGGAATCAAATCATTTGTCTCAATTCAAACCAAGACTGAGCGATGATCATGTTTTAAATCTCTTATTAGAAACGTGTAATGATTTATTCTGCATATATCTGATATATAGAATCTACGGATTTAACGCCGAATCCCAATGGAAATATCAGAAGAGATCCACTTAAGTCCGAATGTTAATTTAATACATTTTTGCTACGCCCTGAGAGAAATGTTTGGTATATGTAATCATCTATTTTGTTAATATGTAACTAATAAAGACTTTATTTTTTCATTAAAAAATTGGATTGTTCTAATTAAAATTTAGTTATCAAATTTCAATTAGAACACAATTTTTTAAATAAAAAAGAAAATAAGAAAGTTTTTGTTAGTAGTAGTATATCAACAAAATAAATAATTATATTATTATTATTAAAACATTTCTCTCAATGTGTAATTTTGAGACAACGCTTATTTGTATTATTTTAAAACGCGTTAACCGTATAATATATTTTAATTTTATACAAATAACATATGTTATAATGTATATATTTTTAAAACGTGTAACACAATAAAACACTTCGTTGTTTAAATACGGATTATAAGGAATTGTTGTTTTAAATGTATAAGAAATTATTCTCAATTTACATGTTTAAATACAATTTACAACTTACACGTTAATACATATTATTTAATTTATACATTTAGAAAAATGTACGAATATAATACATAAATGTATTATGTAAAGAATGACTTGATATGTTGTAATCATGGCAAAAATATTTTCGGTGGTTTCCCATTGTCTTCCGAGAGGTGGCGATCCAATAAAATTTGATGTGTGTTCTGGGTATATTTGAACCCGAATGTTTGCACAAAGAGCAATCACGCAACTCTCTATGCCACAATCGCCACTAATTAATGATCATCTACATATATTGAATTATTTTACGTACTGAAAAATCCAAATATATATAAACAATGAAGAATATATCCGGAATTAAAGGTTCTGGCAGCGAAAGGTTTAACGCTGTAAAAATTTTCTATGTTCAGATAACAGTCCTTTCAAATGAATCCCAGCGAGAAACGTCGTCTACTAT
>NW_017259213.1:3382001-3390529 GCF_001594045.1 Atta colombica | reverse complement strand
ATATATATATATATATATATAGACTACCGAGGCAGCCAATGCGATAAAGAGCGCACCCGTTCTGTTGACAGAAAATTCAATGGTTCATATTCGCACTTCGCATTCGGGAATGAACTCCCTTTGAAACGGAGCCTTTGTTTACAGTCATGTTCGCATTTACGATTCGACACTATCGATATAGAATCAACCAACTGCATTAATGATTGAAGCTCGTATACGATGTAACCTGTTTTCAGATGCGCGATACGTTTTTCATACGATAATAACAAAAATTATTCACAGATTATTCACTTATACCGTTCGCAGTGCGCATTTGCATTTAATATCGCATCATGTCGCATTCAATATCAAGATAAATCGAGGTTATTCAGAGTGTTCAACAAATTCCTCTTGTAAAATAAATGAGATGAAATATAAAAAAAGCTAAAATAGAAAGAGAGACATGCGTGAAAAGAGTTTGAACAAAGCTCAGAAATTATTGTACTAATTGTAAGCTGGGAAGTTCGGAAATTGAGCTGTTCGCGAGAATTTAAAACCTCGCACGCCGAGAGTAACGTGTATACCTACAGTAAATCGGCCGCGAACAAAAATTGACGGCCGTCACGCGCCGCAATCGTAGTCGCGTGTTAAATTGCGGGTAACGGTAACGAGAAATGGCGCCGCACTCATGTGTAACGTTGGCTATCCCTTTGTCCGTGGGATCGATTTCAGGAAGAGCGTGTGTGTCCGCGCAAATGTATAATATGAATCACGGTACCTATAATATCGAAGGCACACATATTACAAATCTCCAAACGAACGCGGATGATAATATACATACATTGTATTTAGTTATTTCCTTACTTCTCTGTCTTTTTTCGAATTGCTTTTTAAGATACGCTTCGAACTATGAATTTCTCGTAGATAAATTCTAAAGTAAAAAATTGACGATTGTGAATACAAAAGTTATTTTTAAAATATGAAATAAATAAAGATTAAAAAATATATATTCTAATAAGTAAAATAAATTTAAAGAAACTTGAAAAAAATAAATGATTTATGTGAAAAGAAATTTATAGATAAAACTGATTTCAAATTTCTTATTTAAATGTCATATTTAAAAAATTATTTGTTGAGTATTAAATAGTATTTGATGTTAAAATACTGCAACGAATAATTGCCGTTCTCCAATTTATTGGATATAAAACTTGTATAAAATGTAACGTGCGTATCGAGTATAAAATATAACGCTTGCTAAACCAAAATATATATTTCAATAGATTTTGAATATCACATATATTACTACACTCTAGCAGAAAAAAGATAACACAAACATAAATTACACCGTCAATTTTTATTATTCCTATCGATTCTTGATCATTTGATGCGTACATCGAACCAAGCAAGTCATCCATCGTGGTGCGACTAATGACGAAGATATGGTAACTTGACTGTAAAATTAGAATAAACGATGTGCAGTCGAGTCATAATAGATACGATGCAATGTAATGTATCACAGCAATTTTATCGAAAACCGATAATTGAACGGCCATCTGTAGACGACTTCGAAAACCGATACTCGCGCATGCACGAGACAACTTTCGCTCCTCGGCGAAAGATGCGCTAACCGGTCATGGCTGCAATAAGCGAAAATAGTAATTGCATTCTTCGGCTGTGATAAAATTGGCCTTGATCAAAGATATAATGTGACCTCCTGTCTTCGCTATATATTTTTACGATAGTTCCGCGCACGAATCTCTGAGGAATTCGTTTATCACATTGCACTATCACAGAAGTATTTTCTGAAAATAAATATTATATCGGAGCCGATTCTGTTGCACGCAGAACGTCTTTCGCAACGCATAAGCCATCGGGATGCGTATTATTCTTCTTGGAAAAAGACAAAAAGAATGCGCAACAAAATTTTCACAAATTGAATCGTGAGTAAATCTTATCATTCGATGTACACGTTTCGCAGAAATGCTAATGAGAAATATTGAATAAAAATGCCAATAAAAATCTGAAAAACTGATAATTTAATATAATTTCTGTCCAATCATTTTGGATGTTATTAGTGCGTGAAGTGTAAAAACGTATTTTTCGTTACAAAAATTTATAATCAATACTGCAGAATCCAATTAATTTCAGCGAATATGTTCGCTTCGGTTGCTTAATATGAAGGATTTCGAAGATGTTTGTACTATATATTAATAAATCAAAATATATAGCACTCATTATTATTCACGTTTATAGAGTATATCATAAATTGCTCATTCTCTCTTGATTACAAATTCTCTGGCGATTTTGGAATAAATTTCTTTATAAAAGAAAGTTCTTCATTATGCAGATGTAATTATTAAATTATTTAGTATTAAAGACAGTAAGAAAATTTTATGAATTGAGTTTCAGGACGTACAGAAACAAAAACTTTCTTTTAAATTATATATATTGACTTATTACTTTTATTAATATTAAGATTGATGTATTCTTCATATATTTTTCAAAATGTGAAAATTACAAAGTCCAAAAATTACAATGAAATGACAGATTTTGAAACTTTCGATAAAGAGCAAGCGATATCAAATTCGTCAACGAATTCGCTACCCAAAGGAACTGTTGATTCAGCATATCACAATTCAGCATATCTGATGTAGCTTCCTTTAGTGCGCACGCATTTTGATCGGTCATGAGCACGTGCGCGCGTTGCAAAAGCAATGTATCGACGCGCAGTAGCGATAAATCGCGCACGTTGCACACGTCGCAACTGCGACCGACAGCCAGGGCGTTTTCCCGAGAAGATCGATTCGCGAAAACGTAGAGAACACGCCGCGCGGACGAGCATTAGTTTGCGTCTGCTATCGTTCGGTTTCTCCATCTAGCACCGAATTCGCGTTGCCTTCGTTTCCCGTCAATGAGCGCTGAAAGGTGAGACTCCCGGGCATCTAATCTTATTTGCACTTTTCTGAGGCTTCCCGACTTCTCGAACCATTGACGACCACTTACGTACTGTTGTCTGAGAAATTTCATTGTCACGTCTGGCTTTGTCAACTCATCATGAGTTTATCGTGTTGCAAAATACACGACGACAAACGTTAGCAACGTGTATTCGTTAACGTTTGTCTGCTCTTTTTCTCTTCAATACCATTGGTTTATTTAGAATCGTGCACGTGTTACACATGTATAAAATCCTTGTTTTCTCTTGAGTGGTTTAAAAAACACTCGCGTCTATATAATATTAAGTTAACAAATTCTAGTTTATTTTTTTTATCAGTCTTATTGGATTTAGTGCAGCCAGAGAAAAGGTTTCTTCGATTTAAAGAAATGCTTCTTTGCTATATGGTTAAAGAAAAAATTTCTTTGATTTCTGAAAAAGTTTCATTGATTTAAACATTATTTTTTAAAATCAAATAAAATTTATTTAAAGAAATTATGTTCAAGAAATGACGTTCAAATCATAATTTCCTCTGTGTGTACTTTTAAATGTACGAAAATTCACATTATACATCTTGAACTCTGATAATAACAAAACACATAATAATCACAATTAAAACGTTTTATTCCAAATTAATAAATCGATTGCCTTTATACTTTTTCATAAGTTACTGAAAAAGACGGGGATATCGTGTAGTTCCGTGTGAGAGCAACAGACTCATAACCGATAGGTCACAAGTTCAAACTTCATATCCCATATGTAAGAATAATTTCGTAATCCGTACTAATTTATATTATAGCAAGAGTCATAGAAGAATTCTTTAGATCTAGATGACTTTTTTACTAGATTTAGATACATAGAGAACTGATATGGTCTCATCCATCACCCTATTACCACTAGTACTATTCAAAGATATCTTGGCCACGATATATTTTATATATTAATTTCTAGAGAGCTCCTTTCACATTCACCTTTTCTTTATTAATTCTCGTTACATTCTGTCAACTCATTATTCCTATCTTTGTTAATTCAGCTATTTATATCCTCAGACTAAAGGAATTCGCATTAATAGACCGTCGTAATTCAAAATCGTAACCAATACATGTTTCATGTTCATTCAATTCCTATATATATTACAACAAAAGACACCTTCATGAAAATTACTTAAATAACAAAGACATATATATATATATATATAAATGATAAAATAAGTAATGTAATTTTTCTTCTAAATAAAAACATCATATACTTTCTTACATTCGCAGCTCTTTTGGATATTAATTGTAATTTAATCTATATTTGATATCAGCGCTAATAGAGTCAATGAATGAACTCTTATCGTAAGAAAAGATGAAGTATCTCCACTTAAACATTCTGATTATTCTATAAAAAGCTATCGTATTCTAGCGTGCATTCGTCAGTAAGATTGATTTGCTAATCATCATCCATGAGAAACCGAACCTCCTACCTGATGAAACCGAACATCTATCTTTAGCGATTAAATTACAAGTTGTTTATACATGCGATTTACATTGCTGCCATGTAATTCAAGTTCTATTTAGAGAGATCTGTTTCATAATCCACGATCAAAAGAGTGACTTGATGGATCAACCATTTTTGAAGAACTATTTGAACGACGAAACTGGAAGTTAAAATCAAAGTCTAATCTGATTACTTTTACATTAGCCGCAAGTAAGTGCGGTGGATAGGACGGCAAGGGGTTCACCATCACAAAAAATTTCAAAAGCTTTTAGTAGCCATCAAATTATTTTGCTCAAGAATTATTCAGTGGCGAGGTATCTTCGAAAGTAATTGGGTGGGCGCGACGATGTCACTGTATCGCGCGCGCGAGCAAAGATCCGAGAACTGCTACAAGTATTCCATAATTCGTTTCTGTCGTAATAAACGACTCGGCGAAGTCGGCAAAGTTTGCGCCCGGGCGAGTAGCTTGGAGAATTTACGCGGATAACTTTTATGAGCTCAAATAATTACGTTCCCGTTGTTATATGACGTGTACGTGTAAGCCGCGCCGCGCCGCGCCTCGACGCTTAGACAGCCGACGCTCTGTCCTCGAGGAACAGGCGAGGAACTTATTGACACAGATAACATTCCGCGGCGTGAAAATGTCTCTCCGCGCGTGACCATTAAAACAAGTGCTTTCATGCTGTAGCTGCCATTCTTTCCTAGACATTGCGATTCAAGTGGTTTGTCGTGTCACGTGTCTGAATAAAGTATTCAAATAATACGTGTGAAAAGTTTTAATATTCGGGACTCGCGCTGCGAGAAAAATTTTACCCTTTTATACGCGTATTACAACTCGCTGGAAGATACCATAAGAATTAAATGAAATCTTCTTCAGGTTGTTCCATCGCAGTGTAGAAAATTATGTAATTACGCATAGGGATATTTTTGCGAAAGAATGGAAAGTGGGACAGTAGCTCGTCAAAATTATAGTGTGCAATCGCGTGCGGATGGAGAAAGGGTTGTTAAAGCGAATGGAAAGACGCTGGCGAGAGGGAGAAGAAGAGAAAACCCGCCTGTAATGCGGTAGGAAGAGGGAGGAAAGCGGAAAGCAATGAGGAAAAGATAAGGGCAGACAGAGGCTAACGCCCGAGGCAGAGCGGCAGAATTTAATAACAATTTCTCAAATGAAAATTACCCGCTTTCAAGCGTTGCACCGCGCAAAGCCATGTTGACGACTCACTCCCTACTCTCTATCCGCGCGTTCTCTCTCTTCTCTTCTCTCTTTCACATAATAACATTCCTCCTGCGCTTCTCTCTCTCTCTCTCTCTCTCTCTCTCTCTCTCTCTCTCTCTCGCTCACACACGCGCGCGTGCACGCACACACGCACACACGCACGCACACGCACACGCGCACACGCGCGCGCGCGCGCGCACACACACACACACACACACACACACACACACACACTTTATGTTCTACTTCCCTCTCCTCGGCCTGCATTTTATTTAATATTAGCCCGGTTACCCGGTTAAATTGTCGGGCGGAGACCCAGCCCCGAATTTACATCTTAATCGGACCCTATTACGGTAACGTCGTTGCAACATTCACCCGCTCTCAACCTGGCTGCATCGCGTCGCGTCTAAACTAACTGTACGCCGAAATAGGCCCGTATCGGCCCGCTGCGAGTGTAAAATTTCGATGTAGCCCGAATGATATGGAGGGCTCCGATTGTTTTGTAGGAGGGCTCTGTACCGGATAATCGAACCGATCTACCCTCACGCGAGCACACGCATCTGATTGACTTCCATTGTCTCCTCGCGTTCATCGTTCCGGCGCTACGGAACTTCTGTCGCTTTCTCCATCCAAAGTTTCGTACTCTCGTTTCGCTATCTTGTCGACCTCTATCGCATTTCTATCGTTTCCTCTTACAGATCCGTAAGATCAGAACTGTCTTGAACTTCTAGAATAATATAGCTATTGGTTTATGCGCCGTAAGTGCAGTCTGTGCGATATTCAAAGACAAAATTTTGGAAGTTTCTCGCAGATACAGATGTCATTTAGAATTGCTGCTATTCAATACATATATAATTTACTTATGTATATTATTGTCTGTACTATGTATATTAAATAGTAAATATTAATAGTAATATAAATAAAAGTAATTATATTTACAATACATTATTTTATTATATTTTATAGTATATGTATAACTTTATATTTTCATTATTCAAACATTTCCAATATTTCTTGAATGAAATATTAAATAGAGTTATAACTCCGCGTATATTCTAGAAGAATTTAGAAGGTATAAAAAACGCAATTACAAAGTACACATATAGTTGCATAAAAAATAAAAGAGAGAGAAAGAGAGAGAAAAATCTTCATGCATGAATTATCTCATAATTTCGTTATTGCATTTTTTTAAGTTATGAACATAAAGACTTTTATAGGAATTTATGTACAATTTTGCGTAAACATTGCGACAATGAAAGAGTCCTTTATCGTAGCAAATGAAAGATATCCTCATAAATAGAAACAGTAAATCGAAATTTATTCCTCTTGTAAGACAGGAATCTGCCCTTTTTATGGAAAAGCAATTTTCATATCGAGCACATGTATGACCGTTTTGTATTTGGAGCGAATACGTGGTAAGAAGATACTTGAGACTAGGTCAAGTGGGGATGCATATTTAAAATCGATACATACGCGAAAGAACGAGGCATGGTTTAAAGGAATATTTACTGCTGCTTGCTTATCCTACATAAAATTACTAAAATAAAAATTTTTACAAAAAATAACTAAAACTATAATTTTTATATTATGTTTATATTATGTTTTACTGTTTTACTTATTATTAACCTACAGATATATTAACAGAAAAGTCAATAGAACAGTGGAAAGTATAAAAATAAGAAAGTATAAAAATAGAAGAGAGAGAATTCATAAATTTAATGATTTTGTAATGTGTAATATATAAAAATTTGATCCATCCTATTTAATAAATAAATAATGTAAATATTAGGTGTGGGAAAAAGTTCGTGGCGTTTTTAGATGGCATTAAAAAACGCCACGAACTTTTTCCCACACCTAATATACATTCGAGAACAAATTTAGCCTTAATGGGTATAATAGATAGATGCAAGATTAATTTGATCGCAACAGTCGAGCTTCCAATTACATTTCGACCGGTCGAAATAATTAATCGAAATTGGCCAGAATTTAGCTAATGATCTATCGATAATTTTTTGCTTTCACGCATGTCACACCCAACGACGTCATCGAAAATTGCTCACCGAGATATGATGCGATGCGACGCGTCGCGTCGCATCGCATCAGGTTCGTGGTACGCAGGCAAGGAGACAAGAGACAAATTAACGTGTCGTCCCTTCGGGCAACTCCGCCCGTACATAGAGTAATACGTGACGGTATTACCCGCGCACGAACGCGCGTTCGCTCGCGCGCGTATACGTGCGCGCGAGGCTGCGGCCGGAATTACTCTCGATGAACCGGATATAATTGGCGCACGAGTCGGCGCGACGCGAACGCGGGGCTGAATCCTAAAAAGCGCACACACAACTCGTCGCTAGAAATAACACAACGTGTTGAAAGCATACAGTGTACGATATTCGATACTAGCAATGAGCTTAGAGCTTTAAGAAACCTCTAAGAGAAACGATGTATATAGAAGGCTTTCTTCCAAGAAAACTATTATTAGAATCTTGAGAAATAAATAATTTGTTGTTTAATAGACGCAATGGATAAATCAAAAGTATTTTAATTATATGATTATCTGCTATAAATCATTTTTTTTAATTTTTTAATAAAATTTAT
Source organism: Atta colombica (assembly GCF_001594045.1). NCBI lineage: Eukaryota > Metazoa > Arthropoda > Insecta > Hymenoptera > Formicidae > Atta > Atta colombica. The sequence continues at coordinate 3,382,322 of NW_017259213.1, read as the reverse complement.
AAATTTATTTAGAATTATTTGAAAATTAAAGTTCGAAGTAATTAGAGTAATTTTTCATATGAATAATTGATCATTATTAATGTAAAATTTAATGCAAATTATTAATATGAATAGTAATTAATAATTCATATTAAAATTTTATTCTAATAATTCACTTCTATAATAAAGGTATCATGGTATCTATAATAAAGGTACATGAATTAAAATTTGATATATTCTTATTTGACTGAAATACAGCACTGAATTTGAAATTAATTAAACAATTTAAGAAGTACCGAATTTTCATCAATAATACACGTTTATTACAGAAATGAAGTATTA
>NW_017259213.1:3379834-3381789 GCF_001594045.1 Atta colombica | reverse complement strand
ATATATATATATCATCCAAACAACATCAGACGTAATAGATTAACGGAAACGTTGTTGGATTTTGACATCGATGAAAGAACAAATGAAAGAAAGAAAGAAAGAAGGAAGATATCGAGAGAAATATCAGCCAGTTACGTCGACGTAAACAACATTACACCCTTCGAATTTATCACGAATCAATCTCACAGATCGCAGATATTTCTCTCTTTCTCCTTCTCTCCCCTTTTCTCCGATTTCCTCTCTTTTTCTTTATACTCTCTTTGGACCTCTCCCTAACAGGTTGCCTTCTCGGCATGTTCCTGGCCGCGCACACTAACACCATTTGCTGCGAATTAAACGAGGCACTGGGCGCTTCTCTCCTCTCTTTCTCCCGCAGGCATTCGTATCGGAGAATTCTCCTGCGGAAAGCTCCTCTTTTACCGTTCGCCGATATTCCCAGCCAGGAATATGGCTAGGTATTCCCATTCCGAGAAGAGAAGGAGGATGGTAAATTCCGCCTCTTGCCTCATCCTTCTGGGGCGTTTTTCAAAATCACATCTAAACCTTCTATAAAAATATCTGCAATTCTCAATTTCGTGTATGAACTTGTATAGCAATTTTTTTTAGTTATTATTTATTTGTTATAATAAATATGTAATTTGCAAAACGTATTATATCAATATTATAAATATGTTGCACTGATGTTGCTCTCTTCTTTTTCTTCTTCTTCACTGATGTTGCTTTATAACGAATTAATTCTTTTCTTTCTTTTCGTTCATATAATTCAATGTGGAATTCACATGCATATAAGTTAATAAATCAAACAATTCAATCAATAATCAATTTTCGTAAGATCTTTTTCAAACATATTGTCCAGTTATCAATACGTTTAAATGTTAAAATGCGTCAGATTGTTCAATATTGGGTTCTTCAGTAATCGAAGCAATTTTGTCAGGTCAGCCGATTCCTTCTATAAAATACCGAAAAGTGGGTCTTTCATCAGGGCTACGTTATGTTCAGACACAAAGGCAATCCATTTCGATTCGTTTTTCGTTTCAACTTTGTCATAAAAAATGAACGGTCGAGATTAAACGAGGGCATATTCGCTACATTTCAAAATCGCGAATTGCGCTGTATAATGGATCTCTATTATCCTAGCGCTATTTGTTGAATTAACAATCAGTATTGATACACCACAGATTTCGATGAGCGTCCTCACATTGCATAAATCATTTGATCATCATATTCGCCGGTGGGTAATTATTTACAAATTACAAATTGGCATTGCTAATGGTAAACGATATTTACCATTTATTATCGAGATAATTCTTCTCGATATATTTCCCAAATATTAACTTTTCAAAATTGTCATGTGCCTATTATGTAATTTAATTGTACAATTACATTATTTATTATCACAAACAATAATTAAAATGCAGTTGCAAAATCTAACGCACTCGCTTGAATTCCGCGAGAGGAATAAAATTCTGGATCAATGTGTTGTGTCATAACGTTGCAATATAAAATGGTGCATAAAATGCACACGTTTGCTACATATATATATATATATATATATGTGTCGAAAGAATTTACTGCATGACACGAATGTAATAATTTCGCTCGTTCGTGACGTTCGAATAAACTCGTTGCACCGCGTTATTCGCTCTAAATGACGCACGTAATAAACCACTATAAACCATTTTTCCTTTGTACATCAAAGCAAATAATCGGTATTATCTTTCGTTTTATCTTTCTGATACTTATAATGACAAAAATACATCTTCTACATGAAGATTGTGTGCTCAGTTTTTGACGTTTTCATTACTTCTATTCTTGTTTCACATTTAATGCACGATATGATCACAAATATTTAAAACGTGTGAGCGAAACCGAACGCAGCCATAGTAATGCATTCATCTGAGTTTCACGACAAAAATGAAATTTCATTTCCACATCATATCAGATCGTTGCAATAA
>NW_017259213.1:3365708-3379734 GCF_001594045.1 Atta colombica | reverse complement strand
ATACTATACTTATAAAATATATATATATATATATATATATATATATATATACACGGACGGTTTTGCTGAAATTCTAAAAGTTAGCTAAATATAGATCTGAAAATAATTTTGTTGGACTGTGAAAGTAATTATGTAAAAACTCAAATTGCAAGTTACTAGAATTATTAGAATGTCAAAAATTTTTGCTACATTGTTTATCATGCTTAATATATATTCCTACATAATTATTTTGATAGTTCGATAAAATTATTTTCAAATCTGCATCTAGTTCTATTTTTAGATATTTCATCAAAATTGCTATTTTCGTGTGCATATAACATTTACAAAATGTATAACAGCTAAAAACAATTACCTCCTTCTTTCTTTTTTAAAAGAAAATCTTTCTATAAAAAAAGTTATGCTAAAAATTAAACGAGTTGTATAATAATACTTATTTACTTACGTTCCCTTACTAAATACTTTTAGAATTTTCCGTTCATAAAAATTATTAAAACTAAAGAACGCATGTGCAACTAAATAAAAATAAAATAAAAAAAGGACTTAACTGACAATATTTAGTGCTGTTTCAATAATGCAATTTTAATTAATACGGAAAAAAGGAGAATAAAGAGAGAAGGGGGGGGGGGAGAACTTTTCTTAATGACTAGAAAAGGATAATTTCGAAGTTCTTTGTAACGAACCTGAGCTTGCATCCTGCACTTTTTGCTGCTCTCGCTTTCCCCTTTAATTGTGGCTTCAAACTGCGTATTTTGCGAAAGATCGCGTGCGGTATGCGAATCGATCTCAAGGGTATTTGGACGGTGTCTTTCCGCACGCTTTCATTGTGCGCACGCAGCACTACCGCATGCAGCACCAAACAACGTCTCCGGAAGCCATATCGTCTCATTAATCAGGGCAATCCCCCGGCACAATATTGAAAATTCCAGTCTATCCTGCACAGTCGTAGCGCATTCTCGACCTCGGTTGCGAAGCGACACGATTTCAGGTATTCGTGAAACGAGCAAACGCTTTTGTACTTATTTTTTTCAGTGATCTTTTCAGTGATCTAAGATACATATTTGCGTACATATATATTCACTGATCTATCTGTATGTGTTATATAAAATATTTCAAGCACCAATTCAAATAATATTGGACAAGAATGGAATTATTGGTGACAATAAATTATACTTAAGAAATTATATACAAATCGCTACATTAATATTGTAACAAATAAACTGTATACATAAAATTTGCTAAAATAATACGGAAAAATCTAATAATGAATTTAAGAAGAATTTAAGAACCTGGAGGAACATACGCGACTATTTTGTGATGAAACATCCTGTAAGCAGACGCACACACGTGCGTGCACGTTGCACATCACACATGCGAGGTGGTGCCGTTCTCTGTACTTTCGTTCTCGCCTCTTTCTGCGAGGTCCTTTATTTACCATCCTTTGTGTTCCGTAAAGTGGTGAGAGAAGGTGTCTGTTCTCTTTTCTCGCCCTCGCTGGTCCTTTTTACGGCGATTTTCTTCTCGCCCGTATTGCCGCGCTTAATGGCCCACTTCAAACGACGTAATTGCTCCCAATTTATATCGGGAATGCAAAGCGCGACATAGCGGTACGTGCAGCACCCGCAATCGTCTAACACGATTTCCAGCCCGATTAAACAGCACCAACGCCAACCTCTACGCCACACTGTGAGAATTCCTCGAGTCCTCAAGACTCCGGACTTCCACCGGCGCAAACTCTCGTCGCGTTTCGATTGCTTTATTCGCAGTGCAACGTTGAATGATAAATCCTTATTCAGATAATCGAGATCAATATCTATCTATTTTCGTAAGTCGATTACTGAATTTGTATTAAAATTGTCACAGATAACTCGATAAAATAACTTTAAGAGATAATTTTACAGATAATATAATATTATACACCGATTTTTTATATAAAAAGAAGAAGGAAGATACTATTTTAAGTTAGCCAAAAGTTTAAAGTGAAAGTACTAAATTTTGTAGACGTGAGATTGATTATATTAATAGTCTACATCGTGCGCGCGCTCTTTCTGGTATACACAGTTTTTCTTCAAGAAAACAGAGAACTTCTACTTTTTCAAAGATATATTTATAAAAAGCTATCTCTAAAGCTTTTCTTCATACAATATATCACATAATATATACAAAAATTAGAATCAAATTTAAAAAATACTATATATTAACATTTAAAGATTAAAGTTTCTTAATTCCATTTTTCCTAGAAAAGTTTCTTAATCTTCTGTGTATATTTTTACTTCCTCCATTCAGCCTAAGATTTTTTGCTGCTCTAAGTTTTCAAAAAATGTAGAAAAATTTAGGATTACGCTTTTCAACATTTCTATTACATTACTAAATAATATTTTAACAAGATTTTAGAAGGGAATGCCAGATTTCACCTATAATTTCGAAGAAATTTAAGAGTGAAACTTCGCTTGTACTAAAAAATCCAGATTGCAGACAGAAAGTTAATAAAAAAATAGTATTACATATTATGGGAAAACATGTGGAGCTCTACAAATTTAGTTTCTACAAATTCAGTACGTCAGAGGTTACTACAAAGTCTGGAATGTTATGTTATTTGTAGTATCACTCATTTGCGCACCATGAAATGCTACTGTTTGATCACGAGCGCATTTATATATTGCATTTGACATGTACATTAAAATATGCCGATACAAATATGTCAAAGTGAAAAGTACTGATAATTATATGTATATTTGTACGTGCTTGACAGAGGGCAGCTGCACGCATAAATTCCTGCACGTCAACCAAAAGCATTTAATCCATAAAATACATATGTATGTGTGTGTATGTGTATATATATATATATATATATATGTGTGTGTGTGTGTGTGTGTGTGTGTGTGTGTATGTATACATTATGTGGTAGTTCTATCCATCGGATATCAGGTTCCTCCGCGAGATCAGAGACATTTTTGGACATTTCGGATTTCCATTGGCAGTTCGCTGGTGAACATCGGTAAATACGTCCAATAATACGTGCCATATTTCCATAATATTTCCCCGCGCATTACCGCGGCTTTCGTGCGCGCTCGCTCGTGCGGTTATTATCCCGGCTACCTGCACGCCGCCTGATATTATGGTGTTATTTTATATTTGAAAATAAAAGCCGCGTCTTTTTGCGTGCGCGCTCGGTTTCTATAACAAGCCGATATCGATCGGCCGATACAATGGCCGCTCTTCGTCGTAGAATTTCAACGTTACGCTATATACAGAAAAAAGGAGTTTGCTCCTCTCTTCTTTCCCTCATCCTCTTTTATTCGTGTGTTCAAGAGCGAGTAAAGCCGTTCGACGAATTTGCGAACAGAGCAGGAAGAAATGATCATTGCGCCCGATTCTCCCTGATATCCCTGCCCGTTCGCCGACCTGTCTGCCTATATACTTGCCTTCGAAGTCCTCGGACTCGACGGAGACCGCCCGCGGGCTCGCTCGCTTGAAACAATTGAATCTCTCTTAATTTATCACCCCGTTAGAATGCAACGAATTCCACGGGAAATAAATTATTGCAGGTAGGTTGGTACCCGCCGGCGGGGATTCAGGAAGGCGAGTAATTCACGGACGAATTTGTTCCTGCTTTTCCGACTCCACCGTTCGCTGCCGGACCTCCCCCCCCCCCTCCCCTTCCCCTCTCCCTCCTCCTCCACTTGGATTGGATCCTCTCTCACAGTCTCTGTTTCTGAAGAAGAAATAGTGGGGCTCACATTATTCTTATTATCTTATCCTTCCAATTTACGTTCAGAAACGTAGGAGTGTCGTGAATCGGTATTTTACATCATCAAAGGCCGATAAAATTATGTGTAAAGTAATATCACGACTCAATGAACGACATCTCGTTATAAAACGTTGTTGAACGACGAAACGAAAGGCATTGCGACAATAATGAAATTGAAGAAACTGCGAGGAACTGACAGATGGTTATGATGGGTGCGAGAGGCAAAACAATTTTGCGGGATGCTTCGGTGAACGGTTCTCGTATCCCTAGATTATCCTATAAATAGCCGGCTTAGACGCGGGAACATTAATATTATGACAAGTTAGTAGGATGGAAGGCAAGTTCTTCACCCGCGGCAGGTTCTCTATACGATCTGACAGGCTCCATGATGGATAATCTGCTTATCGCTCCCCGACCCCGAGACACTTCACCAGGCACTCCTTCTTCGTGCTCGCTTCCTTCCTTCCTTCCTTCCTTCCGTCCTCTTAGCCTCTCTTTGGCATCTCTTTCTTCCTATCGTTCTTTTTCTCCTCTTTCTTCCCGCTATAATCCAAGAGCGACGTGAAAAAGGGAAAAAGATGAAAGAGAAAGAGGACGAAAGACCGGGTGATCGTCTCTTGGCTGTGCAGAGTTTATTGGAAAAATGAAATGACGCCGGGCAATCACGACGCATCGTAGCAATATGAGAATTTTATCCTTTCAATAAAGAGCGCAGGGAAAAATGGCGACGGGATCATAGAAACGTGGCATCAAAGCAGATATTACTCATAACTCTAATATTGCGTGCGACATTCGTCATAGCGTGCATCGATGCAGCACAAATCAGAGAAATACTGTTACGAAATTTAATTGAGTGCGCAGATCACAAAGCAAAGGTTTTTTTCTATCTATCGCACCAAGAAATGGATGTATTTTTCAACGTCATTTACGTTGGTTTGATTGAAACAAAAATGTTATTAATAACAGCATGATACCTCGCAATAGTCAATTCCATCAGATACCGATATTTAACTGAAAGATACACGCACATATACAAATATTTTTATTTAACTTTCAATCACAACAAGTGATATGAGTTATATAATCCAATGAATTATAAAATAATACAAAATTTATAACATAAAATAATGTTACAAAGATTCATAACTTTTATAATTCCTGTCAAACTACTCACACGTGATATAAATTATTTATTACTTAAGCATTAAAGATCCAGCATCGACCGTTATTTATTTTCTAGATATTTAATTTCTAGTTCGTATTATTTATTACTGTCGTACAGGCTTTATAACGTAAAAGAGATCCGAAACTTTATAGCTTGCGAGCTAAATGCTCCTATCTCTCCATCATCTTATTGAATGAGATAGAATTGAATGAGATAGAAAATAAAAAGAATAAACACTAAAGCTCTGCTCAGTGATTAGCTGCTCTAGCGTTTATCTTTTTTTATTTTCTATCTCGTTCAACGAAATGAGGGAGAGGTGGAACGTTTAGTTCGCGAATTAAATTTTGAACAGACCTGAATTGTAAAATATAGCAACCATTAGAACAAGGAATAGATTAATTTTTTTCAAGTATTTTTATATAACATAATTGCTATTAGATTTGAATACACTATAAATTATTTCTTTACAAAAGTTCATAAGCCACATAAATTATTTATTGTATCCAGAGCATCCGCATTATTTACTGTTATTGTACTGTTCTATATCATCGTAGAATGTAATTTTCATAACAGCGAAATAAAAACCGACAAGTACCTCGCGCATATTTTTCCGATATGCATTAAACGCGCACGGCGCGATGTAAGCCGCGAGTGGCTCCCGCATTTCATGCGCTATTTTCACCGACATGGACAGCACAAAAATATATTATTTTAATTTACAAGTGTTTGTATAGTCGACATTCGCATCATGTTATACGCGTAACTACAACGCGAAGAACCATTAAATATTTTCAAATATACGAAAAATCACGTGTAATTGGAACACAACGTGATGGATCTCTTGTAAATGATATTTATTCTTCGTATTTCTATTTTACTTAAAAAATTGTATATCTTTTAATTCTAACTGTTCAATTCCATGATGTTAGAAGAAAAGGTGGATTCTCATTTGATTTCTTTTTATGTAACTCTTTATTTTTTAGTTATATTCAAGTGAATGATACCTCAAACAATAACTTATTGATTCAGTTTAATATAAAACACATTAAACTCATTAAAATAATTTACAGAAAAATTGTTTAAATGAAAAGATTTATTATGATTTATTGTGATGTGATTATATTTGAATGTGATAAAGTGGAGCCTTCAAGAATTTTTACAGAATCTGATTTCTTTAGGTTCTATTTATGAAATCCAAATAGTTCGAATTCATAGAAAATTATGAATTAGTTAAGATCATCAGATTCAAAAATTTGTTTTCATAAATTAATTTTTTTAGCAATACTTTTGCGTCAATTATGTCCTCATGAATGTGAATCACGAATATTTCTTCGGAAATACCTTTAGGGACTTCTTAAAATCATTTTAAAATAATAGCTACAAAGATTTTTAATAAAAAGCAATATCTTATATTATTTTTCGTTAAAAATCTTGGCGCTTATCTATTTGTTAAGGAACCCACTGACAAAATTTACGTTTAATTATGTTCCAGCAATATCTAATATAGTTGTATTCAAACTTTTTTATCTACTCAAAATAAGAGAATAATAAACACTTTAAGAATTAATTAAAGTATAAACTTGTTAGTTATTAAACTTTAAACCACGTTAAACCTGCACATTAATAATTATATAAAAAAAACGTTGATATATATATCCCATAATAGATAAACATCAGTTAAAATGTCGACGAAAAGATTACGCCAGTCATGGTGGCAATTGCTTCATTTTAACACCTATCTACAAACAAAATTTAAAATTTTTTATAAGAAATGATGTTAATATAACAAAATTTTAATTAGAATCCACGTCATCAGCAAAGATCCATATCATTATCATCTTCTCTCTCTTCTGTTCTATCTAATCACATATTATAACAGTTGCACTAAAATTTTATCTCTTACTCATTTTTGTTTTTGTTCAAAAACTTTTTCATTTGAGAATTGTTTTAGATTATTTTCTCGGGATTTACCGTCAAGTAGGAGTCATGTAAATCCAACAACTAATAGCAGTAACAGTCAGACGCGTGACAAGCATCGCGCGACAATCGGGATCGGTGCGCGTGGTAATTCGGGGATCTGCGGGAAGTAATCAATGGCCTTACACGATGCGTGACGATTCAATTACAATCCGGCAGCGTAGACTTCCTGGAATTAACCGTGGATAAAGCCGAATCGAATTGTCGCGATCGAGTCTCATTGGCGCGCGCGAGTCTGTCGGCGTAGCTAACTGCGACAGCCCGACAAGAGCATAAATATCTCGCGCGCAAATCCGAACGGTCGTAAATCCTTAAGTGGTCGACCAGAAAATGGCGAGGCCGTCCTGAAGAAAATCCGAATCAACGGGTCCTTGTCGGAGATTTATTGAACATAATTCACGTCGACGTGCGCACACGCGTGTTTACATGGCCGATAGCATCACGCATCGTCGTCTAATGGCATCCATATCGGCCTGTATGCATCGGAAACAGATGAATTGCACGGCAAGACGCGTCGCGAGCGTCGTATATACCAACTGGCAGCATAAATTTAATGTTTGATAATAATAACAATAGTATATCGAAATAGATCATTATATGTAAAAATGTTTATGTATACTATATGATTTTCCTAATTACTTAAATTTCTAATTTTTATAAAGAAATCTTGAATATTTCCTACAAAATAATTAATTAAATCGGTAAGCATTAAAATTTTTTAAATTTAAAAAACTATGGCAGAAAATAAGTTAAAATATTCTTATTACTGAGATTTCCTTTGTATTATAAAATTCTTATTCTGCTAGCCAAAGATTTATTTCACACAATGTTATCAAAAACTTTGTAATTAATAGTTTATGATTATCCTATTGTAAAGGAAGTAGCAAGAATATAATGAATAAATTATGCTTTAATATTTTATTTCTTTGTTGCGGATTTTTCAGGACTACTGGCTTGAAAATTAATGGCATAATTCGGGCGCAAATGACGGCGCGGATTAAAGCGACCTTTGTATTGTTGAGTAAATACTGCAATCTCGAAATGGTGAGCGTGATTCAATGAGCTTTATGTATTGATGGTTCGCGACAATCGCGACAAACGGAAGTTGCATTGTGGTATAACTGCGACCCGGCTTGGAGGCCGTTCATCCGCCATTCCATGTATTATACAACAGAATTAACAATGGTCTTGACTATTCGATACATCAATCCTTATATATGAAATAAAATACACTATCAGGTTACAGCAACACTGTAACAATACCTGTATAATTTTTGTCCCATAACCATTTCAAAAAGTTTATCTTCTGTAAAATTTAACACAATAATAAATTTTGAAGGACGAAAGAATTACTTGTAAAAAAAAGAAATCAGGAAACAATAATTTAATTAAGATTTTGAAACGCGCTCGGTGTTACAAGTAAAAATGTAAGAAAAACAATTTCTACAGAAATATTCATCGGTTATTTTATAAATCGTAAAGTCGGCGTTTCTCCAATCTTTCTTTTTATGATATACTATAAACGGATAAACTGACTAATAAAGTACAAATCTTGAAACAGTCGGAGATCGACATTAAACGCACTTCTTCATTCAGAAATTGTCACGTATACTGGCACTTCGCATTATTCGCCATAAAAGGCGACCATCCTTTGTCATCATACGGTCTGTAATTTAACACCCATAACATTACAAATCGAGCGACTATGTCACATTTTATTTTATCGCCATGAAGAGGCTCGAGAGCTCATATCGTTCCACTATTCTGCGACGAAAACTGCGTTTCCCCTTTTTATCGAGTTTCGTATAAAAAAAAGAATGACACCGGCTCCTTTTTATCGCACTTCCCTCGAGCCTACGACCCTCGTAGTCTGCTCTCGAGAGGAACATCTTTCCATCGCACACATGCTTGGGCGTGCACATATACGTTGGCGTGCGCGGTCGAAATCTTTCAATGCCGTCCGTCCTTTCTCGACTAATTAAATTCCCGTCGATCCTACGTATTTCTCCTATGCAGCTGAATAGAAATTCCCGGCTGTGAGATAGGAGCCGGGAGCCAACGATCCGAAACTGTGGAGAAAGAAAAATCCACGTAGGAAGGAAAGAAATCCACGGAAATGACGAAGTCGGAAGAAATGTGCGGACTCCGCAGGATTTGTCGGTTCTGCGCGCACGCGTCCGTGTAAGAAAGTCGATACGCAATCGTTACATGGTTCTAGAAATAAGGGAGAAGCCGCATGTCGCAGAAATCGGAAGAAAAGAGCGAAATGGTGAATGCTAGACCGCTTGAAAGCATTGACAAAAGTTCGAAGGCGAAGTAATACCCGCCAGTAAGAAGTTCCGAATGTCTACTAACAATCTGCATTGTTAGAAAAAGAGAGAGAAAGAGAGGGGGGGGAGAGAGAGAGAGAGAGAGAGAGAGAGAGAGAGAGAGAGAGAGAGAGAGAGCAACCCGAGCCATCTATCCGGCTACGTTTGTGTGTCTGCCGTTCCCACTCGCACCCTTCGTAACGTAAACCACCCCTGAGACTCCGGCGCCATTTGCAACCTCCGTACCGCGTTCTGGTTTACGCTTTATGGGGATTCTAATTTACAATCCGGTTCTGCGCGCTCTGTTTCTATCTCGCTCACCCTGCCGCATTCCATCCGATCCTGTGGTCCATGCTCCAGGAACTCACTCTTGTTCCCGACATACAGGCAGGCAGGAAAACTTTAATAGGGCGCGACTTCGGAAAAACAGGAACTTCCATCAGGTGCCACCGGATATTATCATACTCGAGGCTGAGTATGCAGGAGTCTATATACGAATATAGTTTGTCCTCATTCTCTCATTCCGAAAGTCTATAATACATATTCTGCTTTACCAAAAAAGAAATTTTGATGAATCTTGATTACATGAATCTCGATTATCATAAGATATATATACAACAAAATATAAGAGTCTAATAAAAAGAAAATGACGATTATTAAATACGAAGAAGCACCACTGCGCTTCATTTCGATAAAATTTAGAAATAACACGAATAAATACCTATTATTAATTTTTGCGTTTTCTGTAAACTATATATAAGAACAGAACAATTGTGTTTTATTTTTTATGTAAACACTTACTGTAACACCAACGTAAAATATTTCTTGAACACAAATTTCAAAATAGGAAGCAAAATTCTTCTCGATGCCGAAGAAACATCTTCTCATATATCGCATGTGTGGCATATCTATTTTAAGATAATAATCGTAAAAATGCAATATTTAATAAATAATGTTTTTAATAAAATAATTTCAGGAAGACGAGAGCTATTGTCATGATGAACGGGCGCGTGGCAACAGATTTTGACAGATCCATCACGCATAAACGGAAATTCTAAAATGGTAGTCGCAACGTCCTCGGAAATTCACCGGAAATCGGGATCGCGGCCGGAATACCGCACCAAGCGTCTCGTGCTTCGAGGAGCACGTTCGAGACGGCTAATTCTACCGTCAATAAAGTGGGACCATCCAATTACAGGCGTCCTTCCGTAAACGTCGTCGATCCCGGGCGCGGTCGCCGACTCGTCCAGAACTGTAGGAACGCGAGATAAAGCGAGAAAAAGGATGATGGAGAGTACGCAGAAGGAGTACCGAGTCGGTGGGGTGAAAGAGAACGAGAGAGCCACGGGAGGTGCTCCGATGTCGAAATTAAAGTCAACGAACCGGGGATGCACCCGGTGCCAATTTGCCTTCGAGGGTTTTCCGCGGCCCTTTAATTGAAACCAGATCGAGGTTCAGTCGCACTAACTCTGTGAGATTACGCATGATTAATACTCGACAGCGCGCTTGATCTCGTTCAAAGTCGCGCTCGAAGTTAACGGTTACCTGTTCTTCGAATTACTTCCAGCACGCCGTCCTGAAAGGCGCGTTCTTCCTTTCCATCAGTGCGAAGTCCTGAACAAACAAGCGCGTACTTCGGCTTTCACGAAAATGTCTGTGCGTTGATTGCGCCAACTTTTACGGTGTATCTAAACTAGGCTACGGATATTGCTTAACTATTGCGCATATTTCGGTAAACACTCTTTGTTTGAGTATAAATCGATATCCTTCTATATAAACGAGATTTTGTAAAGATAATTAACTTTTTGAACAATGGAGTTGCTAACGTCGATATTTGTGTAATACATTTTTGTAATACAATGTAGTACATTTTGTAGATACACGACTCAAATATATATACGAAATTACTTGAGAATTGTCGACCATTCAAAGAAGAATATTCATATTCACATTTATATTATTTATTTAATGCAATTAAAAATCAAGCAATTTTAATATATCCCTCCTCCCCTCGTTATAGAATGTATAATAAAAGTCATATGTAGGAGTTATATGACTTACCGTAAATCTTGGAAAGAGTCAAATATGTATATGAGAGATCACGAAGCGCAGTAGTAAAACGAAATCTATATCAGACGTAAGTCGAGCGTTTCAGTGGAATCCGGCGAATCAGGTCAGACGCACGGAGCAATACCGAGAAAATGCTCGACGTGAAACGAAGGCGAAAGGTATAAGGACGAGAAAGAATGCTGTTCATAAGTGTGTCAGCATCGAGCATCAGGTGCAACTGGAATGTGCGATATTAAGTTTCGAAGGACGTCTAATAAGATGATAATTTGATTTAATGTAATATGTATTATATGTGTGCGTATATGTGTTGCGTGTATAAAACCTTTTTCCCTGCTGAACACTTAATTATTATACTTTGATTAACCATGATAGCATCGTGAGCAAGCGTATAAGAAAACATCTTGTGTACGGATCGATTAATCTTAATTAACACTTTTAGGAAGATAAACTTCCTTAATATCTCTGGAGAAGGAATTTATATACAGCTTAATAAGGAAATACCTTTAAATAAAGCTGTTCTAAATAAAAATAATTCTTTCATACAGTTACAATGAGGCTCTCTTAGCTATGCTTATATTTAATTTAATTGTATATATTTTAAATAAAATTTGACACTAATTAAATTTTAATTAATTAAGCTTCTCAAAAAGCAACATAACATGATCTCTTTAATGAGATTAAATAAGTACTTGAGGTTATTGTCAGCAATTCTTCAACTAATTTTTAAAGATTTTCTTAAAACTTTTATCTACACTCAAAATTTTTGGTAGTGAAATTTCACTCCAAGAAAAGTGATAGTTACGTCAATCTGACAAGGAGTGAACTTCCCTCCTTTAGGAATGAATTTCATAACCTAATTTAAAAAATCACCTTTAATTAATATTTCGTTTCGCGAGACAGAGCAACGCTTTTTTCTACCATATTCGTTCATTTTGTGCAAAAACACATCGAATGAGTCTAATAATTCTTAGATTAGATATAGGAAGACTAAACTTAATATTTATCAGAGTGAAATTTCAGTCTCTCCCTTCGGAGAATGAAATGTATTCATTCTCCAGATAGATTGAAAATTGACTCCCATTTGAAGTGATTTCTCACTCTCTAAAAGTGAAAATTTCACTCCTGTCGGAATGGCGCAACTATCACTCTTTGTGAAATTTCACTCCCAAAAATTTAGAGTGTAGTATTCCGACTTCTCGTGTGAGAAGCGAAATTCGCACTGTGCTATCGTTTTCTATAAATGTTTGACATAGCGTGTGATACACCAACGGAGACATTTTGCCAAACGATAGCGAGATATAAGGGATTGCAGAATATATAAGGAAAATTGAAAGAAGGAAAAAGTAGTCAGACACACTTTATGCAAATCGTAAGATAGGATAATAAAACGGAAACGTAAAGGCAAGGTAACCGCCTTATCTTATTCTTATACTCGGTAATTCCCATAAATTTGCTCCCTAGACTGTATCAATGAGACGTCATTTCTCATCCTACCTGTTTTACGCGCGCCATTGTCAGAGGAAGATAGGCCATAGTTCGATCTTGGAGCGAGAATTATTTCGTTCGCTTTCGTCTGTCCCTCGCTTTCTTCGCTCGTCCATTCTTATACTATCATCCACCAACATATTGCAAGGGCATATGGCATTCATGTTATGTACGTATCTCTTCGCTGGACACACGTGGCTCGCGTTGATATGTAGGTATGTGCAGTCCCGGCGATATGTGCACTGGCTGAAAGAAGTGCTCTTTGTTATAAGAACGGCGAATCGCGTTATCGGACCTTCTCTCGTCATATTCCTTCTCTCTATCACTATGGTAGCTACATAGTACCTTCAACATTGTGTAGCATTGGACGTTTATTATATGTATACTGGAGTTTATTATATGTATACGAAACTTTTCAGATGAATTTTAAGTTATATTCTATCCAGCTATTGCCAGCAATTTGATGTTGTAGAGATGGATATTTATGTTTTTATAGCTTTTAATTTAGCATTTGTTGCATAAATATGATAAAACATATTTACATAAGTTACATATTAGCAATCTTTCATATAATTCATATAACGATATCACTAATCCATTAAAAATCTGTTTTCAATAATGTATTTTTCCTAAAAGCTTGGAGAAAATAAAAAAATTTAGATTATCATCATTAATATTTATTAAAAAGGAATTGAAAAAAGTAGAAAATAAACACGGTATAGAAAATTTCATTTTACATGATACGGCTAATAAAAAAAAAATAACTGATAGATTTACATATTCACAATTTTTAATATTACATGATACTTAAAAGATTTTATTTAAAGTCTGGTAAAAATTTATTTTTAGAAAATATATACATGAAATAAAAAATTTTTTATTTGAAATATTAATATGGAACAAAAACACCTTTTTTTCTTTAAAAAAAAAATTTTTTTTCTCAATGGAAATAAATAAAAGAGAGAAAGAAGAAAACTTTGATAACGAAAACTTTGAAAAACAAAATTAAAACAATGCGTTATATAGAAAATCTTGTTACCTTTTTAATACAATATTATAATTATTCTTAGAAGCAGCTAAATGAAACATTAAGGCAGTATTAAAATTCCATATAAATTGCTCGCGTGGTACACACAAAATAGCCTGAAGGTTTAAGTTCCAATCTTTTAATAAATATTATATATAACCACAGATAATAACTACATTTTTCTAACTTTTCATTATTGTAAGAGAAATAATTTAAAGAAGAATGTATACAAGTTTCAATAAAAT
>NW_017259213.1:3361758-3365608 GCF_001594045.1 Atta colombica | reverse complement strand
ATATTATATATATTTAATATATATATAATCGTTATAAGAAACATGATTTTTGCCAGTATACGATTAAATTGCTCGTTTAACAAAGTATAAATGATCTTTTCAACCAGAGATATGGAACTTACTCACGCAAAACACGTTTTCAAAATGGAATTCCTATCACGTAGACTGTGAAAAGCTGCCGTCACGCGTTGGGCAAACGCAAATTCGGGCAAAGTTTACCCTGCTCGATCGGAGGGTGCCGCTTCCGTAGGGGTGTGTACGGAGCGTAGCGCAATGGCCGGACGTTGGCGCAATTAGGAAACAACTGCGTTGGCGGCCAGCCACTCGCTCGGGTAGATAATTGGTTTCCTCTTATTCTGTTGTCTCGATTGCCACTCGAGTGACATTCGCGAACTGCTAATTGGCGCGACGTGTATCCCGCACCTATTCCAAAACCATCCTTATCCGCGACTTTCTAGACAATACGAAGGTCAGAGAAATAAGTGTAGGAGAAACATCCACTTGATTATTGATTGCCTTGACGAAAGCAGTGATCTTTGCTCTCTTTCTCCATTTTAGTTTTCTTTTAGATAAGATTTTTCTTGTTATTCTTTCCAACGCGAGCAATTATGTAAGAATAACGTAGTCATTACAAAACTTAGACGATGCCAATTCTGCACATAATCAACATTAGTAACACTAATCTAGATGAATTGAAAAAATTTTAAATATAATTTGGAAAAAAAACATTAGAGAATTTTTCTATTTTTTTGTATCTTTTTTTCCTAGATTTAATTTACAGAGTTTGCGGTAATGATACTTTCGATTAAATGATATCCGAGATGCGAAAACATATAACATAATTAAGAATATTAATCACACTTAGACTTCTTGTCGTAATTTTAATATAAAATCTGTCTTAGTATAAGATGATGGATAGAGTTTAATAAACTTATATCAGGTATGCTCCAATTTTTCTCACGCGAGAATACGCTATGTATCGTACCGGTGTATTCAACGTAACAAACACTGCGGGAACTGCAAAATTGGAGCACGATCTCTATAGGATCGAAGACAATACGATATTTTTACGCGTCGTTTTGTTAACTGGAACCTCTATTCCCAGCAGTAAACAAGGGATTATCGTTCAGGGCACGGTTCCAACTTCGCCAGATTTATTTTACAACTAATATTTGCTAAGGGCGGCGGCGTAGCTCGCCACGGCAGATCTACGAGTCTCCGTTATCCTGGAACGCATGTCGCCGAGGATAGTAAGAACCCTATAGAGACTCGCAGTAAGGAGAAAAGTAAGAAACTGGCCGCGCTCTCGCTGCTAGACGGGCTGCGATAAAAGAATTTATGTCGACGCGAGATTTACGTCCCTTTACGCTTTTACAACATACGCGCGAGAAGCCGCTAGCACCAACGGCACGTACGATACATTCTATTGTGTGTACACGTGTATGTGTGCACACATATACAAGATGCATCTAGCGTAATCGAACAACTATGCCGCGCGACAACGTCGTAGGAGTTTGCGGACAAAACCACCAACGCAGGTTTAGTCGCATACCGTTGCATATGATACATGTATGCATTTCGAAACGTCTTCTTTCAAAAGTTCCCGTTGACGTACAAATATTGGAAGCGAAACGTGACTTCTAAAGATACCACCGAACTCTTTTGATGTTATCTTGACAATAACGCGATGCGACATGAGGAATCGACAAAAATCTCCAAATGGACAGTAGAACTTATAATATTATTATTATTATTTTTGTTCCTTCATTATTCTAAAGATATATATTTTCTAATGTTTTCTAATGTCGCCTATATTTTTTATAAATACTCGAGAATATTTGTTATTTTTCAGAAATTAATTTTAACATCACGCTAAAGAATTTATTGTAATTATTAACGATATAGAAAGCGTATTAAAACAAACAATATGTGTAACATAAAATTCTACTATCGTAACTAAGAAGCAGTTTATGGCATATACTTTACTTTCGTACGCGCCAACTTTACGATGACAATCCGTCGAAAGCACTCTGTACACCTGTTCCCGTATGTAGTTGCGTGAATGCAGTTTTATACTCGGAAGAAAAGAAGAAGGAGAAAGATAGACAGAGAAAGAAAGAGACGTAAACGGTTGAATTCTTTGGAAAATCGCATTCATCCACTGAACAGGCAACAACCAGCAATTCTTTCAGGCCATGGCACTCTCGCAGAGGGCCGCAGAGGGCGGGCGACCCCTTAACCGAGTTTACTTCCATCTCGAAATCCTCCCTTCCGTTCATTCGACTTTATACACATACACACACGCACACGCTCATTCTCACTCGATTTTCCTCGAGCACCGTTGGTCGCCTCTTGACTTCGCTCCTAGCACGTCCCTCTAACACGTTGGAGGTTTGCACTTGCAGACTTAGGACGCTCGCATGATGAAATGGGATGAGACAGAGGCGAGACAACGGGCTGTATGAAGAAAATGGAGTATAAACTCATATTCAGGAAACGGCGAGTATAAACTCCGTTTTACATAAATAAGGAAGCTAAGTTTATTCACAGTCCTAGGTTTTACTTTGTCGTCAAGATGTGTGTTCAGATGAGAAGTTTATGTTTAAATTGGGTATGAATAAAACTCTACTCACATTCCTCAGTATAAACGAATGCTAAAGCAAATGCTTCCCATACGCAAAAATATTTTTATTCACAAATGTGAGAAAAATCAAGTTGTATGAAGTGCGTTAATATTAATGAAAAGAACTGAAAGTTTATAATACAAGTTCAAATCGAGATAACTAATAGATCAGAGTAACAAAGAAAAATAAATAATAATAATTAATTTTTCATAAATGTATTAAAATATGAACAACTTCTTTGAAATTGATTTACAAAACGTTTTTCAAAAATACAAATTCTCGTTTTTCAGAACGTTTTTAAGAAGTCACGGAATGACTATCAAACTAACAGGCATGTTAGGCGTGTTGAAACTCGTTGAGAAAAGAAGAAAATATCATTCTCAAGGGCCGTACATGGTCCGCCTAGAAACGTCCTTTAACTACTCGACGTGATATCAAGGCGACTTTCATGTAAACGACCGCAGAAACGGAAGTGCGACTAAGAGAGTCGGCGAAAAGTGTTGGAAAGGTTGGTCACGACTGTCGTGAAAAAGACAAGGCGAGTAAGTAGAAACAGAAGCAGAAGGGGGAACAACGCAGAGCTCGCGACGGAACAACGCGTTGCTTGCAAGCGGCGTATAATGCGTTGCGGCCAAGCAAAAAGAAAGAGAGCCCTCGCGGGAAAGCTTCATTAAGCAGACACCGCTCTGGAGAGATGGCGGTGGTGAAGTGGAAGAAGTGGAGGATGAGGAAAGTGGAAAGAAAAGAGGACTGAGAGAGAAAGAAGGGCCCAGCATAAACTGTCCCGCTTTGTGCGGGAAATTGCGTTTTAATTCCCACATTCAAGAAGGGGAAAGGGGTTTGGTTAGCAGCCGGCGGCGCTCGTATACACGCCGTACACGACCCTCATGCATTTTACATGGTCACCACCTGGCAGCGCATTGCGTCGTGCTGTGTAAAGGAGCGGTCGCGAAGCCGCGACGCAGGAAAGAGGCCGCTTATCATCAACGGGCGAAGACCACCCTCGGAATCTTCGTCGAGGTGATTCACCAGCCTGAGAAAGAAAAAATTTTAACATAAGACGGAAGCAGCTTCCAAGCTTTTTATTCCTGCAAGGGCGAATTAACGCCGACTGGAAAGTAGCTCTGAGAGAATCCTATATATATTCTTTGATATTTAACAAAAAATTATACTTATTTATATGTATATATCCACGTCAATGTATTTCACAATCAAATATGGATTGC
>NW_017259213.1:3356223-3361658 GCF_001594045.1 Atta colombica | reverse complement strand
GCGACTGAGAAAGTTACTTGTAAAACTAACTAGTTACAGTATTTTTCTTTCAAAAAATAACTAGTTACTTTTTCTGAAATGTTATAGTTACAGTTATTTTTTTTTCAGCTAATCTTTTATAATTTTTTATAATTTCTATGTTCATTGTTATTTTAAATATAAGATTATACATTTTTATATAACACTTATTATTACTAGATTATTTTATTTATTAAACATTCAATTATACGCTCTATTATTTATAATAAATTAATATATATATTTTATAACAAATTTAATATTTATACTAAATTAAATATATACGTTTGGAATCAAAATTACGGGATCAATGTGAGGATTAAAATGTGTTTACATACTAAAAGGAGCTCTTAACTTAATTTTTAATATAGATATTTATAGAATGATTTTTGTGATGATTTTTATAAGAGATAAAATTTGTATCAAATCATTTTAAACTTCTGAACACTTCATTTTGGTTTGCTTATACTTTGACGAATAAGTTTGATATAAAGCAAATAAACTATAAAGTAAATAAACTATAAAAGTAATTATTGGGCTAATTCTAACCTCGTTACAAGTAACGAGTTAATCAAATTAAATTCTTATTCTATTCAATTAGTTGAAGAATAAAATTAACTTTGTTTAATACCAAATAAAATTAAATTTTCTTTTCACAAATCTTTTAACATTTATTTTATTCCAAACTATCATTTCAATTTTTTATTCTATATCCTTATATTCATGATTCAAAACAAACGGTTTTATGACATCGCATACATTATAGAAAAAAATAGAAAAAATATCTCGCGATAAAATTGTTGCTTATTTGCACTTGCTATGCTTTATGGACTGTCACATCTTAATGAACGCGATTTTTATTTGTGCATGCACAGTGCCAATTTATTGATCGTACCTTCCAATGTACTTACACCAAACCGCAAGTTTTCTATCTCAGTCGCGATGATTTACATAAAAAAACATCCGTATTCAGTAGCGCGCCTCTCATGAGCGAAAACGCCCGAGATGTAGTAAGTCGAACATAAAATTCCTAAGAGACAGTACGACGTTTGCGAACTTTGCAGTTACTTTAGCGGAAATTACATTGGACTTTTTGCGCCAGTTTCCGCCCTAGCTACGTTTGCCAACGAAATTATAAATCCACCGCCGCTTTTTGCGGCGCTTGATATTCTCGGTCATTTAATCGTACACGGCTACCAAACCAGATATACATCATTACCGTCTTTTCATCACCCTCGTGTGCACTTCTTACCAACGGTAAAATACAGCAGAAAAAGGAAATGCTTCTCTTCAATTTTAATCTTTTGAACAAATGCATCTAATGATTTTTACTAATAAATCCGTAAATAATTACGTTTCTCTGTTCAGTAAAAATAAAATTATAATAATATATATAATAATATGTATGGAAAGTTATGTTTTACAGAAAACATTTCACGCGTCATAATTGTAATGCACGTCAGAGATGAAAGTAACATCAAATCATACTGATGGCAAGACTACATTGAAAAGCAAAGGAGGTAATTTCAGAATTGTTTACGGAAAACAATTACTGAGTTAATTGCGTTTGAGTTGGCTGATCCATACAAGCTTCGTTAATTCCACTGTCTAAGTACTTGGTGAGAGGTGCCGAATTAATTTCACCGCGCATGTCGAAGACGTGAGTCTCGTTCGATGTTGTGTGTGTGTGTGTGTGTGTGTGTGTGTGTGTGTATGTGTGTGTGTGTTTGTGCTTTCGCGAACCGTTCTAGATTGCGCATAAAGCGCAGATCTAATCGACTTTCGTTTGCCAAAGGAAACAAGCAAAGCCTTCTCCTTCGCGAAGCTCGTAAACAATCACTAATAATAATTGCGTGTTATAATCATCTCAAGATAATATTCTTTAAAAAATGCATGCAACAAACATAATAAAAACAATTAATAAGTAATATATAATGCTAAAATAAAATGTATACAAAAATATAACAACATTTTTGCAATTCTAGCGTTTCTTAATCATAATTGAAATTCCACAAAAATCGGATAATATGAAAAGCTCTTAGAAACCGATGATTGCATAACTTCAACAATGTTTTACGATTTTCAAGTTACGCGATATACCTCTTCGACTTTTCGTGAGATCTAAGAGAAGAAAGCTAGGAAGAAGAATGGGGGAGGAAGAAGCGCTCGCATAAAGACGATTGTGCATCGACAAAGAGGTGCAATATTCTTAGTGCCTCAGGGAATGTAGATTCGACGAAGCAGACTGACCCGCGAGCGAAACCTGCTCCAGTTTGCGTATACACTAACACTTTCCTATATTATTTCCACATTTCTTGTATTATTTTTTGGATTTTTCTCTCGCATGATCTCATTTTCTGGCTTTATCTAAAAAATCAACTATCTCCAATCGATTCCACATTACGGAAATTATTGTTGTAATGTAAAAGATTTGAGAAACACGATATATATATATATATATATATATATAAACAATTATTTTTAGAGGAATTTATTTCTTTGTTATATTTTTCTCACTATGTATATGGTGCATTACGATGCTATTAACCACAGTTGTTCGAGTATCAAAAAATATTTTTGCCACGGATTGACCAACCAAACGACGATTGCGGATTCCCTCTTTTTCGCCCTCTCGCGTTTAATCTTTTGCTTCTCTCGCCATATTCTGTCAATTCGACAGGCGGTGCTAGCTTTTTTCAGAGTTTCACACGGCAGACCGTGGAATCGTTCTCGTTTACGGTCCATTCAAACATTCCCGAGCGAAGTTTTCAAACGCGGCAAGGGTAGGAAATCAAACATATTCGTATAAAGTGCGCTACACGAATTCAATAGAGTATCGCTAAAAACTCTTGCACGTTCGAAATATCGCGGCTGCGAATTGTGGTATAGCTCGCAAATATTCCATCACCGCTTCTATAGGTGCCACCGCGTTTTCTATTATCACACCCGATTTTTCAGATTTATATCATTTTTGTATATTTTTTTTATATCATACATTGTACGACATATGTAGATATAATTATTTGTTCATAAATGTTTAAAACGTGTAAATTCATAATTTGTTATTTCATTTAACAGCTATTAAGCTTAAAATATTACATAACATGTTCTCATAAATTTTTCATCACGAAAATATGTCAAAATAAAAATATTCTACAAAATAGATTGTAATAAGAATTTAATTTTCACGTATAATTCAATTAAACTCTCTTTGAGAGATTTGGAATTTTACACATCTTTATAAAAATTATATCATAATATTTTTAACAGATTTATAATTTTTTGCATATAGAAATATTTTTTATTTATATTTCCATAAAAATTATTCAAAACATTTAAAGGATCCATTCTTTTAGCTATAATTAAAAGAATAAACCCCGGAATAAACATATGTCTTTTTTTATACTAAGTCCATTTTATTATTTTTTACAAATTATCTCATAATAAAATAGATTTACAATTCCATTATTTTAAAAAATACTAAAATATCTTACATTAATTATTATGAAAAATGTTGAAGTTATCGTAGAGAGATAAAAGGAATTCTCGCATAAAAAATAATGTGAATGATTTATTGTTATAAAACATAAGGTATATGGTATAAAACATAATTGTTATGAAACAACATTCAGGAGAACGTTGCATCGTTTATTAGTAAACGCGCAAATCTTTTCGAGCCACTTGACTAGGGTCGTTTCGTTCAAAGAGTCTCATGGGAATGGAAGATAAGTAAAGACACATGAAGAGCGCTAAAGCGAGCTAGCAGATAACCAAGCAACCCTAGATAAGGGTCGGCGGTGATTGCCCTATAAAATATGTATCCAAGCGTCGACCTTTTCCCTTTTGTACGTTCCTTCCTTCTCGTCACACATGTATCTTCCCTCTACCTTCGTAACGACATGACCATCTTCGATCCTTCGAGCAACAAACCGCTGACATCGAAGTATCGTGAATCCCTCTGCATAAGGTGTCCCAGATGTGAAATACACTTTGCATTATAGACAAGGAGTCAAGCTCGGAGAAATGTTGCTCGCTTCCATATGAATGACTAAAAATATGAAACAAGTCCAAGATAACAAAATCTTTTATTTTCAAATAAATTCTTTTAAAGTTCAAATGAAATTTCCTTAGACATCTTTGGAATTTTTGAAGCTCCGTTAGTAAAATATTAAATGTTGAAAGTTAAGTTCTACTATGTCAAATTTTCGGCAAGAAGCTGTTCGATTTCAGATTTGTCGAAAGAAATATGGTAAGTCCAAGACATCATACATACACGTTATACATATGTGACAAGTATGTTTGTCTATAAGTCTTTGCGAAGCGCCTTTCGTGTCCTTCCAGGATATTTTCGGCTCCTTTACTTTATTGTTTGTTTCTCTCCGCTAAATCTCGAACCTTTTATCCACGTCACTCTTCTTCTTTCTGCCCTATCCTCGTGTATATCGCCCCCGCGGCGCTCTTTGTCGAAAGAGTTCCACGGAGAACAAAATAGAAACATTCCTTCTTTCTCCTTCATCTAGAGTGGATGGGGAATACTATAAAAGAAAGTGGCAGTTTCGATGAGAGAATGGAAACTCTGATGGAAGAAGCGACAGCGTATTCTTTGCCCTCCCGTTAGACATACGAAAGTTTGTATACGCAAGTTCACACTCTGTTGAAAAAAGCATGACGTCGGGCGCCGAAAAATATTTCGCGGCCTCTCAACTTTCCTTTTTCAATCCTTTGACGGCGAGTGCCGGCTGACATGATTCTCAGGGAAACCCGTTGTGGGATAACATGAAATTATTTTTGGCCCACGGCCACAATTCCTCCCCTACACTATGCAGGAATAGCATCTGAGACTGTGACAAACCCGCGTGTATTTTATTCACGCATTGTCGACAATCGTCATGTACAAAATACGAGATGTGCTTAAATACAACTAAAAAATCATTCAGCTTAACTATTGGAGATGATATTTGAGATTTTGACAATTTAATTATTTAATTCCATTGGAGCATTTCATTTTGTGTTACTAATATTTTTGTTTCCTATTGATTTTTAGCGAGCATGATAACAATAAATGAGATACAAATATGAAAGGTATTCATTTCAATCAATGCGTTTCAAAATTTCAAATAAAAGAATTTCATTGAAAAAATTTATAGAATTATTATAGTAAATATTATAGTAACTAAAATCGAAAGGTATGAAAAACAAATTTGTGCTGCAGCACCTTCGTCATCGCCTCGTCATCGTCGTTGTCGATAAAGTAATATTGATAGATAATTTCTTCGATGCTCTCTACGGTGAATGCATTATCGGGAGCAAAGACGCGCGCAAGGCACGGATAATTTTATTAGAACATTTCTCTCGAAAAGTTTGAAATCGTATTATTTCGAAGTTCCACGCTCTAACATTGTCTTACGCGTTAATAC
>NW_017259213.1:3348994-3356123 GCF_001594045.1 Atta colombica | reverse complement strand
ATATATATATATATATATATCACAAGCTTTATCTATACTTGCTTAAATGAGAGAATATATGGAGAGTTATTACGAATGTTCGGTATTATTATATTAGTATTTAATATAGATATTACTTTGGAGGATCAATCATTAAAGTATGCTCAAATATTGCAGAATATCATGTTCCGGAGTAAATTCGATATATCTGTCATAATTTAGAGTTTGTGGAAATTCCTTGATGTAAAATTTATATAATTTGAATCATACAATGCAACATCATTCGACGCAGAACCTTTGAGGTCCTTTATCGAATTGGATTCAACATAACGCATTGCGTTATTCTTCATTTAAACCAGTATGCGATTATATACGCGAAAAATTATATATTTTTGAAATCTCCATAAAAATTCCATCATAAAAATTAATAAAAGTAAGTAATAAAAATTCTTTAATTCACGTTTGATTAGTCGATTAGATTAATTTGAGAACGAAATATTTAATCATTTCCGGAAAACAGATTGAATCGCAAAACATTAATCAAAACTATTTATGGCTCTGCAGTCGCGATAAAAGAATTCACAAGAAATAAGGCGATATAAATGTTCGAATCTCCTTGTGACATTTAAAATATCTAAACTATCCATCCGTTTTATATTACTTTAAATTTTTCGTGTCGCTTATCGATATATCACGCAAACAAATGACTCCTGTCATGGCCGAACGAAAATCTGTTTAATATTAACGAGAGGTCACGAGCGTCGGAAACGAGTCTTACCGAGCGACGACGTGGCCGCGTTGAATTTAAATTCACGCGAATTTTGCAGGCCCATAGAAAATCCGTAGGAAAAATCGACGAGGAATATCTACATATCGACAAGATGCCGTAGACACAAGCTCGCATACTGAGATGCCTCATACGATATTCCGCTATTTCCTATGCGAGCCGCCTATTATATGGAAGGAAAAAGAGATCGTCGGGGCACTCATCGGAATATTCTGCTCTGAAAAACTTTGCACTCAAATTTCCTTCGGACATGCGTTTATTTTGCACGATTTTCGAATCGACTTTCATCAAACATGAGAGAACACGTCGTTGTAAATAATGCTCCAATGCAGTAGATAAAAGAACAAATATCTTCATGGTAGATAGATTCTACGAGGTGTGTTTGCAGAGATCTTTTGACTTCATAAATCTTTTGACGAATAAAATTATTCGTACCATCGCATCATATCGAAGCATGCAAATTTTTACGAAGCGAATCTCTGGCGATGAATGTTTTTATGCTATCGGCTAAATGTTCATGGGCGAGTATTTAGATTTTTAAAAACCTACTTTATAATCCGCCAATCGAGCCTGTCATCCAGATGATAAATGATGAAGCTATTCTTACAATTTGCATTGTTAGTGTGTCGATTGGATGAAGCAATATTTTATAAGTTTCATATAAGATAACCGGATTCTGCATGATATTCAATGTCCTACTTGCTGTTCAACTTGCTGGATAATTACATGATAAATTTAACAGATTTCATTAGTAAACAGTAAGTTGTGTAGGCTATTTGTTGATTGCAATAATTTAATTATTTTTTGCTTTTCGTTATTATCAATAAAGCAAAATGTAGAACATTGTAGGCGTGATGTAATGTTTTGTAGATGAGTAATATTGCTTTCTATAATTATCAAAAGATGATTATTCTATACTCATATTTTTTTAACGTTCAGAAATGTTTCCTCTTTTAAATCTGATCATTTTTTAGGCAGCAAAAAATTACAAAAAAATCACAAAGCTCAAATAGGCAGGATTAATTTATATAATTTATAAAATAAAAAAATAGTGATAAAATAAAAATTATATAAAATAACTCCGATTTTTCCACTGTACATAATATTGGATCAATTATTGTACACATTTTAAGATTAAAATTCAAACAAGATTGTGTTTCTATGAAATATGAATCTTTTTATTTCTAAAGAATATTTCTAATATCATTCAATATTATAAATACCACACACACACACACACACACACACACACACACACACATACATATATATAAAAATTGCATAAATTATTATGAATACTAATATTAGTGTTACTCTCTGCTAATATTAGTCCCTCTAAAATACTTTCAAATTATGTGCCATGTCTTTCAAAGTGCATTAAACATTCAGGACTTTCATTTTCGCAACGATAACATGAAATAAGACCACTAGAGAGCAGAAATGTGTTTGCGAGTGATGTGTGGAAGAAATGCATTTCGTTACTTCGTGCGCAAACAGCAGCGGTGATCCGGGATACGTCAGAATAATGCAAACAAATTGCGCGCGGTGCCATTTGGCACTGATATTTGTCCTTCCAAAAGTATCAGACACGACAAACTCTTAATAAGGCAGATATCATGACGGATATCCGGAGGACTTGGCACGTTTTGATGCGTAAAGAGGGTAAAATAGGATTCATCCGAGCGCGTAAAATCGGGATAATGCCTTGACACTGTTCCCCTATACTGAAGAATATACAGAGCTCTCAGGCTCGCATTTGTCGAGGCGATAAACGTGAATATTTTAGTATTTGACCCGCTGACGATATCACGTCTCCCTACGAGAAAGTTCACATCCTAAGAGATTCACTTTATCTTCGGCATCCTGGTAGGGGAGTAAGCAATTCTCACGAGCCGAGACACGAGAAGGAAAGTGAACAAGCAAATATCATGAAACAAACAAGTCGAGAAAACAATTGGTAGTAAATAATCAAGTTTGATTTGTTTAAGAGCGAAATGCGTATAGATTGACTAACACATTGAACAGGCACGAGTAAACAGCAAATTTATATAACTTTAAGGAAAATTTGTATGATGACAAATACGTAATATTATTTACACGCACGTTATTCTTAAATTATTTAATATTATCACCATTAATATTTGAAATATTCAATATAAGAAATAGAATATAAATAAAAATATAATACATTTATTGACATTCTTAACACAATTATTAAAAATAAAAATTTGAAAAATTCTTAAAATTAATTTCGAAGGCCTTGCCTTTATTAAAAAGATTATTAAGTAATCGTTTATCGCGCGAAAGGATATAAATGCAAGTAATTTAAAATTGCCGTTGAAGAATACGTTGATAATGCTAGAAAATGGCAGTGAAATATAACTGCCCATTAATTCCAAATGCCCAGACCACCCAGAGCGACCAAACTAAGTAGTCGTTCTTTCTTGGGAGTATATGTCTTTGTCTTTGCAGAGTCACGATTACGAGACTAGTTTGTCACGCGATAGTCGAGAATCACGGAATCCCATCGGTCTTCAGAAATCCTACTGCGTCCAACAGCGTCCGGGGCGTCATGTATCATACAATCCTGCGCAGATGTCACGGGCGATGATTACAGTACATGTTCGCATCACAGTTCAGAACTCCGAATCAATTACAATCTATTAGGTGCCTAGTTATCGCTTTAAAGAATATCATCGTTAATTAATTGAATCCTAACAGACATCTGAATATTATAATGAAGTAAACTCCAGAACTCATATAATTAATATACTATTATATCAATACATCTAAAAATTTTTAAACTTCTAAATTCTTTTAAAAAGTATATTGAAAATTTAGATATACATCTGAAAATAATTTTATTTAAGTTAAAATAATTATGCAGGAAATTCAAATTGATTGCTAAAATGTTGAATTTTAAAGCATTGCTCATCATGTTTGAGAGTCTTATATAATTATTTTAGTCCAAAATTATTTTCAAATTTATATCTATATATAGCTAAATTTTTTAATATTTTAGTAAAATCGTTCTTTCTGTGTACGTCTTGTTCATGTAATTTTAGACTGGAATTCACCGTAAACGCACTTGAACATTATGTCGGAAAAAGTTTGAACTCGACGCTACATTGATCTCGAAAGGAAGCACCTATACGACACAAAGGGATAGCGTTCCGCATAGCAACGATTGGATCGGGCAATGCACCTCGCTTCCGATGTCTTCTTCTGTATACGAGCGTTCGCTTTCGGAGCGTTACGTGAACTTTATAACTCCAAAGAAAACCGAGGAAAGGAATGGGTGGTAACAAAGCAGAAACTGCGGTGCTGTCGTATTCGTTTCACGTACTTCTCGGTGGACCACACAGAGATCAGTTGTCGTGTGAATTGACCTTTGGCATGTGTCGGAACAACGTCAATGTAATTTCGCTGAAACCATCAAGAACTACCGAAGCAAAGTAGAACTTTCGTCGTATTTATACCATTAGTTTCACCTGTCAAACACATGTAGCTTCGAAAAAAATCTGCAATTTGTCTAAATTGCATTTTCCGCGAATGACATAAACGTGACTGAAATTCTGTTTCTTAATATTCTGTCAGTTTCCAATTTTTCTCGAGGTTAACATAAAAATTATTAAGATCACGAATCAGTTGAGCAAATCCTTGGCACAATCTATACAATATATGTATATACACAATATATATACTTCAGTTTCTTTCAAGTAATTTATCTGAAACATTTAAACGTAAGAAACGCAATAAAAGTTACCACTTTCGTTTGTTCTTTTAATGGGCTGTATCGTGCAATATCGCACTTACGATCAGATCTTGAAGATTGTTAGCAAAAGGAAGCTGCCGATCGAAAGATCCTACTACAACTGAACAAGACCGTATGTCTGGACATTTAAGCTGGGCTTAATCATTTAATCCATTGACATAGATCTCTTTGTGTCGGTACAATGGATCGAGCCTGACCAGAACGAGCCGTAACTACTTTCGATGCCGTTCAAGTAACTTCATGTAGCTACCGCTATCCTTAATCGGATCTTCCTAACTTTTGTGAGTCGAAACTAAAATCGGCTCTCAAAAGAATCGAAAGATTTGAAAGTGAGCGAGGAGGAACGCTAAAAGTCTTAGATTCTACTTAATTCAAAGTCAATAAGCAGCGCAATAAATTTGCATGAAAAATAAATACATTTCTGTTAGAATATGCATAAGATATGTGATTGATAAAAAGGATAACGTATTATACATATACATAGTTATTCTAAATGTAGAATACTGAAAAGTTTCATATTCATGTTTTTATCTAATCTTTTATCTTTCACAGAAGTTATTGTACAGAAGTTATATGAAAGTCGTGCTATCCATTAAAAAAATATCAAAGTTTATTGGACATACTCGTTTGTATATAACAAATCTGCAACGGGCATCTTTTAATCCTGCAATGCTATCCCATTTAAACAGCGAGCGATTTAATCATAGGAACTCTTAAAATAGACTTCAATCAAGGCACACTGTATTGCGAGAATTCGCAATTTCCCGAAGCGACAGCTGCAGTTGGAAAAAAGTAGACGAAAGTGAAATCAAATAGGACAGTCATACGGCGCGCCAGCAGTCCCAGATTTCTGATGCATGCAAAACTCGAAAAGCGCGTCACGCTGCAACTGGGGCATAGATTGAAATATGTCCAATGTCAACGATCACAAGCCGCGTCACATAAAATCGACCCAGTAAATAGCTGAACTTGCGCACAGAAAGAGAAAGTACACCAATTTCAATGATACGTCGTAAACTTTCAGCCATCGAGATTGGTTGAAACCGTTTCTCGTGTCATTAATTCGCCGAACTTTTTACGATAAAATTGCTGCTATCGGTTCTGCTGCACCTGCAAGTGTACAGAACAAACGAGTGAGTACGCGAGAATCTATCATGTCGTTATATATTATGTAAGAAAAGAATTAAAATTTCCGAGCTTCATCATAAAAAATCCGTCGTTGCTGACTTCATGTAACAAATGTTCGATATACTTATTGTTAGTCATATGTTCGAAGTATCGTCGTGAATAAATAATAAATTGAATAATCAATAAACTGCCAATCAATTATCATACATAAAAAATAACATCGCAACTGACTATTTAATCACTTATGCAATGTCCTAGATATCGTATAGTTTCTCTGAACTATGGACATTAGAAGTAAGAATTATCGAATTTTCCGATAATAAAGCATTAATAATTTATGAAACAAGTAAGTGAGAATTACAAAAGTTTGATAAAACTTACATTATAACAAAATATATATATAAAAGATTCTTTAACTAAATCTTTGATTTAAAATTTAATAATCAAGACACTTAATGCACTCTGCTGAATAATATTGAGCATCAAGAAAATTCTAAGAAGAGAAAAATGATAAGAAATATATGATATAAGAAATACATGACATTTAGCGCACTCAGCCATGAGAATGAGGTCGCATTGATAAAAATAGACACTCTATCGCGAAACACATATCCTTCCAAAGATATTACAAAGTAGAATATCTCGTTTTGTAATATGATACATCAAACAAACGCAACATTTTGTGCTGGTATGATAGTACATACCTCCGTGAAGTTACGTCCTAAATTATTCGGCAAATGCCGATGACTGTTCCCTCACGAATGCTCTTCGAGTTCGTAGTTGCATAGAGCATATCGAGAGAGTTGCCCCGTTGGATGTAATTACAACTTGTAGTTTCTAGTAGTCTTAGTTAGTGACGGCAGGAACAAGTAATAATAATTGAGGTCAATTCGCAGAAACGGTGTTTGCGTACTTCTGTTCTATACCGATAATCAGTAGAATATCTGTACAAACAAAGAATAGGGCAAATAAAAAAAGGTGCGCGAGAAAAAAAGTCAAATTTAAAAACGGAGAACTGGAAATTTAATTGTGTTTAAAAGTGACTTCTTTTCCACTTCTACTTACGCTCTAAATTAATCTCTTTAGATTAAAAGAAAAGACATATAGGTAAACGAAATTGTTGATTCAGAACATACAAGTATCTGAAGTCTAAACTCTCAGAAATTCAAGAATTTATTTTCTTCTAAAAAGCAAATCATAATAATGGAGAATGCATGCAAATACATTATATTTACATTTTTACGTTAATAGGAATAATTATAAAGATTAGATGTAATTATAAAGTTATAATAAATTATATTGTATAAATTTTGCAATATAACGCAAAAGTCACAGTTGTATTTTGAGATCGACAATTTCGTAATTAACGGAAATAATTACTTGTCAAGAAACGTTCTTACAATTTGCAAAAGGTGTGTACACGAAAGTAATCCTCGACTCAAACCGATTTAATGCGGTTA
>NW_017259213.1:3348457-3348894 GCF_001594045.1 Atta colombica | reverse complement strand
CACACACACACACACACACACACATACACACACACACACACACACACACACACACACACACACACATATTTTATGTCATTATGTGTGCAAGCGACATTTTCCTAAAGGCACACAAAGGGACGGTGAAAAGCAGAGACGAGAGAACTGGCAGAAATACGTTCTCGCTCTTTGAGTTGCGAAATCTTTCACTTCTGCTATATTTTATTCACACTTCATTTTACTCAACATATTATTAACCAGCAAAAAATGAATGTCACTCTGCGCACCTTTTTAGCACCTAAGAATCTCGGAGAATATAATTAGGTGAAATTTAGTAAGCCTTTAACAATCAATGATACGATGATATTGAAATATTATGCTCAACGCAACTATAAACATATATGTATGTACAACATATATACATATATTATATGTACACATATATACATATATTGTAT
>NW_017259213.1:3341844-3348426 GCF_001594045.1 Atta colombica | reverse complement strand
TATATATATATATATATATATATATACTATATTTTTTAGTTGCGTTAGATTAGATCTGAGAAACGAGTTATCTGTTACATCGCATAGCATTCACTATTCATCAGCTACTGATCTAAACGCGAGTAGTACATCTGAAAGATTCAGAAAGAAAAAAGTATATGCCAGTCGCATGATATAACACACCATATTCGTCTGCATCTGGATTTCATCATCTCGTCAGAGTCACCTACTTTCGAAAGCATAACGCAAAGCGGATATGACGAGAGGCGTGGCTGAAAGGAATATTCCTATATTTTCTCAAGTCTATCTCTGACGTTGTTCATGACTTATTTGTTCATGTAAGAAAGCAAGATGCGCAAAGTGACTCTTTGTTAAGTGTCGAATTTTTTCCGCTAAATCTGTTAGCATGTCAAGGTACTGTCAAGATTTATCACTGGGATAAAAACAAAGGAAAAACAACGAGATCTTCTGCTTTCTTGCTCTCTCTCTCTCTCTCTCTCTCTCTCTCTCTCTCTCTCTCTCTCTCTCTTCCTCTCTCTCTGTCTATCTGTCTATCTATCTATCTATCTTTCTCTCTTTTGCTTCTCGTTTTCATGTTTTGACATATCTGAATTTATCGAATAACGGGAAAAATGATTAATGGTTGATATTTTATTCCGCAGTCTCCTCTATGCCTTTTTGTATCATGTTAGAAGAAAGCGCGTTTCAAAACGATTATAAAAGTAAATTCTCAAAGGAATTTGTCTTTTTAAGAACTGAAAAAGCATATTACCAACGTCTATCTCGATGCAATACGTACTTTTTTTCGTAATAAACAAAGCACATAATTGCACAATTATTAAAAAATCAGTAAATATTAATCATAAACTACTATCAGTTAATTATAAACAAACTATTGCGCGCGCCTCTTACATTACAGATCTTTTATAACAGATAATCTTTAATCCTCTCATCCCTCTATTAGAGGAATCAATAAATACAATAAGACAGATAAAAGAGAAACATTTTTTATCTCTCCCTTTTCTTTTCCACTTTTTTTCTACACGCAGAATTGGTTTTGATTATGGCGAAAAAAACTGCGAAGTCAATACAATATCATAATAAATTAGAATATTGTTTGTTATTTAGCCGATCGCCATTTACAAACAATATAATGCACGTGGGTACGATATGCGCTGGAATATTACATTTGCGACCCATATTCCGCACGTTTAAGCGCAGCTGCGTTAACGGAATTTAAAATAGCAGCCGACTTTGCTGTAATGCCGATGCTTGAATGTTTAACGTACATCCCGCGCTGAACATGATATTTAAATATCACGGCATACTAATTATAGATTAATATTATATCGATATCGGCGTAACGCTCTTTGAAGACATAATGGAAAGCACTATGTGATTGCCACTTTTCACTTGTTTGTCTATTGGCACCGCGCTGAGTAATTGACAATGGCCGATGAAATAAACGGCAATATATTGTGAATAAATAATCAACCTGATCGCGATACATCCAATACTCGACGTGAGTCCAAAGTGATTTCAAGCGTTGTTTTTACCGATAAACATCCGCCTTTCATTTGAAAAGTTCATTCAAGGCATAAAACATGATTTTTCCGGATCTCAAGTTAATTCATTTTTGCAATAGATTTATAAAAAAACAAAGGAATATTAAAAGGAACAAAAAACGTACTTTTTTATTATAAACATTAATCATAAACATATGAATATAATTATTATTATTACAATATTTCGTAAAATATATGATAATTTCTATCAATATAAGTCAACTTTTTGTATATTATACAAAATTACGAGAGCTAAAATGTGTTGTCGAAAACTGTGATTCCGTCATTGACAAATAAATTGAACGTTAATCCGTCGCTCATAAGTGAAGCAAGGCTTCCTCCGACAAGGCTTTTATAACGCGATGGTCTGTTCTGCGTAATTTCCTCGTAATTGCCAAAACAATCCCGAAACAACTCTCATTAAAACTGCCTCCGGCTAAAGCAAGACCCAACGCGACGCTTTGAAGATGCGGAAACGGCGGGGCGCCGCGCGTCGCGCCGCACCGGAATACGTTGCAGAAAGTCACGATCAAAATTGTCGCGATAACCGCCGGTAACTTGCGGAAACATCTCAATTTAAATATATGTGCAGTGAAACATCGAGTCGAGACCAAATCAAATTTTAGTGCATACTAAGCGATGTCGCGCGCGATAATTAACATTGGAATTGACGATCTCATTATGACTAGAATTCTATTATTTCGAATCTGGATAATTGATTGAATCTTTAATTGTATTTGACGAATAATTATGAATAAATAACGAATGGAATCGGACATCGAAGTAATTATTGTTAAAAACGTTAGTAGTGAAACACTTGACATTATCAGAGAAATTCTGGAAACGTGTTCAGTGAAATGAATAAATTGAATTCGGCGTTTAATACTTCAGTAATCAGATAATTTGAAATGCAACCATTACAATGGCGCCAAATTTACTCTCAATATATGTATGCATTGTTTATATTATTTATAAAGTAAATAATATAACCTTTACAACCCTAAAATGTTCCCTTTCACAATTATTTCTCCATTTTCTAGAATAAAAATGCATCTTATAAAATACATATTTCTCACTCACTCTCACCCCCTCTCTCTCTCCCCCTCCCTCTTTCTTTCTCTTTTCTCTATTATCTTTTTATATTTTGTAAATTTCAAAATATTATATCTAAATATTATATTTTAAAAATATGCACTGAGAAAAAATGCTGTTAATTCAATTAAAATCTATATACGAGTTATTATATAATTAATTCATGTACATTTTTATTGATATAAAGGCCTTGATTATTGAAATAATAATTTATGTCGTCAATAAAAATATACATGAATTAATCATTTATGTTAGTGATAGCCCGTAATATAGACTTTAATTGAATCAACAGCATTTTTTTCTCAGTGTTTTAAAAATTATGAGAATCTAAATATAATTCTAAAGTAACCAATCTAATTAACGTTTTTGGTGACAACTTGTTAGCGAGCCAGAATAATAATCGTTTTCCAATGAAATTGCTCGGAGACACGAAAATGTTAATTCAAAATTCAATTGAACGCCTCTCTATAAATAGCAAGCTATATATTCACATTTCAGAGCTTAGCTGTGATAAGAGACTGGCACACAATAAAATCGAACGAAATATGCTGACGGCATAATTTCGTGTCACAATAAAATATCGCAGCTAGAATCAGTGTCGAACGTCGACACATCCTGCCATTATCCATTATATGAGATGATTAATCAATAGCACTTGCATAAATTTTCATATCACGGAAATAAATTCTACGTAACGTCGTTATATTTTTATTACGTATTTCGAATTATCATTTGCTCATACTCGTATTTATTGCACGATTCATGTAATTCAATCTTTTCGTGCAATTCGACGTTCACATTATAGCTTCGTTAAAAATATGCAAATAAGGCTCGATTATAAAATGAAAAGTTACATTACGAAGCATTAAATTATGATTGCGCATTGTTAAACATCTGGTTAATTGGCGGAAACATGCGGTAATATTATTGATTTCATAAATTCTATCATGATATGTATTATGTCATTATATTATTTGTTATTGATTTCATCAATTGTCCATATTGTACATAATATGTAATTTTATCATTATAGTAAAGACAATCATTTATGTGATTATTTGTTTTGTTAGTTTCTATCTCACAATTACTACAAAAACACTCTAATTACATAGTTTTTAGTGTGATCTAATGAATCTCAAAACGAATAGCTTAACTACTTCTATTTTCGTTGCTCATTAAACAACGCTGCTTGTTTTCTCGAATGCTCGCAACATACTTGAAAGATTCGATGAAAACCCCTCTCGTTCAGGTAATCTATTTCTGCCGCTTGTTTTCTATTTTCTATGCGTCGTTTCGATGAAATTTAGATCGAAGAGGTGAGATCAGAAGTACGATTTCTCGCTGCAATTCCACTTCGCAACGATTCTAGTAGATTGTTAAAAAAATTTCGATATTAGCCGATTTCAATAGGTTAACAACGATGAAATTATCAATTTAGGTGCACAAAAGTCCGAAAATAAGATCTCCTGAAACGAGAACTCATCTTGACACTTTATTGGCCATTGTATGGCGTATAAAGCAGAAAATAATTCGAGAGGAAAAATCATCTCTTGCGATGTCGGAAGATCACGAAAGCATATGAGTGACAGATGGAATCTATTTTTATTAGATAAGGTAACGATCAAACTGAAGAAAATATCGATCTGTTACAAACGCGGAGTTTTAATTAATATAACATAATTTTTACATTAATAAAGAGTTTGTAACATTCATGTCTCAATATTTATGTTACATGCGTATCTTTAAAAAAGATATTGATATATCTTTTTTAAAGACACTCTCGTAACATGAATATTAGAATCACTGATTTCCTTCTTTAACAAAGGGACATGTGTGTGTACAGAATAATAATAATAATGTAAAATTCTTATATAAATAAATGAAATAATATTCGGTTTTATATCAAGCAACGTAATAATTAATGACTGTTATATTCCTGAATTAGGAAATAATTCAAAAAACGTTAAATTTTTTGTTGAAATAAGAATTCACTTTATTAGTTCTCTCGAGCTTTCTGAGAATGCGACATTAATGTCACGATTTAATAATGATTTGACAGAAGTTGAAAGGACTCGTTCAACACAAGGCATTAATTCAATTGTAAAAAAAGAGAAGATGGTAAAGCGGTGATAATATTGACAGCTAGTAGTACTTTCACGCCTGGAAAACACAGAATCAAGTCTTTACGACCTCATTTCAAAAACAATTGCACTCAGTGCTATTTAATCTCGAAACATAGTATAGTTATTGTTGGTACAATATCGATATCTCTCGGTCACAATTAAACGCAAAATAACAAAATCGTTTCACATAAATCTATTTATCAATCATACTTAATATACTTCTTCATTCATGTGTTTTTAAAGAGACACAAAAAAATTATATAATTATACTCTTTTAAAAATAAAGAATTGATAAGGAATAATATAACAAAGTTTAATGGAGTTACAAATAAAACATTTTAATAATATTAAATAATTTCGAACAATTATCGTAATATCCATAAAACAAAATAGTCAAAAACAGTCAATTATAAAAGTTCATTTAAATCGTTTATAAATAATAAAATCTATTTTTTAACAGACTACCATATCGTGAAACTTTCAACCAAGATATAATTTGATACGATCATGAATTTAAGAACGTTCTTTCTACTTCAAACGTATTTCAACATCCATAAATTCAGTTATATTTCAGCATGACGACAGTAAAAATCCCAATGCACAAATCGTGAAATTATAGAAGACCAATAAGATTATCGGAAACCCTCGAAATGACGGAATTTCCGCTTTCATAATATCTACTGCAATATTTGCGTATCTATCTCTACCGTTCAAAGAGAGATTAAGAGATTGTCTGAAGGCAAAAGAGAATATTTTCATGCTCGTGCAGTAAGAACGACCAAAACCGGAAGCGTTATAACGAAAGAAACGAGGATTAGAGAGGCGAAAGGAAACGACGACGGTGGCTAAAATGTCCGTCTGGAATTGTCTGAAAAAGCGACGACAAGAGGCGCTCTCTTGCCAGACCAATTACCCTCTTTTCTATCACAATTCTCTTTCTTTCTCCTTACTCCTTACTTCACCCTCTAGCTCCTTAGATCGCACCCTCCGTGTCGCAACTCTCATCCTTACGACAGAAATTTCGCTCCTATTCAGTCTTAGCCGCAGAATAAGGAATAAGTACGAAAATCTTCGCCTGCCTCTCGACCTTCTTAGCCCTTCGCGTGCCTCGTTTTTTTTCTCTCTCTTCATAGCTCTACATTTTCGCCATCGACAAATTGACTCGAGTAGTCCGCAGCCACTCTCAAGATAGCCGTTAATCGATAAATGTAGCGCGAAATCGAAATAAAACCTTCAGACCGTCTCTCTAAAGTACGTCGGACATGACCGAGCGAGATATTTAACGGCGACGTCCGCGTTCGTGAAAAACATCCATGTGCACTTAATTTCAGAGGATCGTTAATGTCAAGGTGTATTGTACTATAGCTGCAAATGGTGTAAGAAATCGTATGGTATTAAAGAGCTAATCAATCTTCAATTTCTATAAAACATGAAATTTTTTATCCAATTTTTTATAAAGATTAATACGTCCGATAATTCTTTGTTTAGATATTAAATTAGCCTGTGTGTTATTTCCAATATTTATCAAAATAACAAATATTGTTAAAATTATCAGCGAACGATATCCCTGGCAATAAATACGAACGAGCTTTTTCTCATATTCTAAGCACGTCTAACAATATATATCATGTGTAATTGCGAACGTGTATTGGAATTCCTTGAATATATGCCAGTAGCAGAATAAGCGAGTAAAATATAACATGTATGTTACAGAATATTCTGCGACTATCGTCAGCCCTTTTATCCATGGATCCTTTGACTCATTTGCAATAAATTTTTCTTGATCAAAAGCTTTTGATTGG
>NW_017259213.1:3332496-3341744 GCF_001594045.1 Atta colombica | reverse complement strand
CCTTCGAACATAAAAAAATTATTCAATTCGATATTTCATAAAGAACAAATTAATTCCAGAAATTACTTAAAAAGAAATATGGAATTTATATTTTTTAAAATCTTCCTAAATCGAATTAATAATTTTTCACATGATGCAAGTTGGCATACCATACGTTAAAGTTATTACGTATTCCAGAAACTGGGCGATAAACTTTTAATTCCGTATGATGCACGCCTACTCTCGTTTCGTGCGGCAAATCGATAACGAGAGTGAAATTGAAATCGTTCGCCATGGTACGACCCGCGTTTCACCCATCGGCAAGATCGAATAAAGTTCAGCGATTCAATATCCGTCGATTTGCGCGTTGCATGTCAATAACAGGTGAGCCTATGAGCCAATGAAGAAATTATTCAGTTCCGAATATCAGAGTGTGTATCACACTCGCATAATAACCAACCATAATCGCAAATGGTATAATAACATGACGCCGCCAGCATAAATTGCAATAACATGAATCGAACACTAAATATCACAAATGCAATAAACATACGTGAACACTAACTGAGTAGATAATAACGCTTAACAATCCAAATTAGAATAATTTCGCGAGTAAAGCCTCGAGTCGCGCAATTATGAATCACAAAACAATAAGGTGGAGACCATTTGTCTTAAAATAAAAATTAAAAGAGAAACATTAGAGATCCCATTCTTGTTCTCTCGTAAAACCGTTTGTTTTCGCGCGCGCATTTCATTTTCGTTATTTTTAACTCAAATAGGGATCAGTCTGACGCGTCGTCGCCCGAACGTGCCACAACCCGATTTTCCGAGCGCAATTAAAATCACCGATGTCGGAAACTTCGCGCACACGACACGCGATACAAAATGCCACGCTGCCGATGGCGATAGTAAACCGTCGGTGGCCCAGTTCGCCCCCGCAGCCAATTAGCTCGACACACCCCCGCGGCTGTATTCAAGACCTAGCCTTACGAATTCCGGCTGTAGCAAATTGCGACTCGCAATTCCCGGTAACTCTGGCACGTGTATTACGCATATGTGCCCGTGTGCATGAGCGCACTTGTAGTTCCCTCTTGTCCCGTTGCCATTGACAAACAACATCGCTTGGCGATGCATTAAAGGTTGGACGGTTCTGTAGTTTGTCCGTAGCGTCTATAGATGTACGACTGTGGTTGCGTTGTTTGCATGGTCGAGATAATGATACGAGCATTCGAGAATCGGTATTCCGCTGCGCGCTATCGTTGAAGAGGAAACACCACGCATATTCATGTTGAGAGGAAAGTCTTATTAGAATATAAATTTTAATATGACCCTCAATTTTCAAATTAAATCTTTTTAATTTTAATCCTTACTATACAAGAGTCACTAGTGACCGAGCGATTCTTATTTGCAAAGTTTCCCATGTGCAAGTTTCTTTGAGTCTTTCGGTAATTATAAATTATACTATATTTTATTATTTTCCAAAATTATGTTTCAATATTTATTCTAGAAAGTAGAAAGTATATTGATGAATTTTTAGAGATTCTTTGAACCATTCTGAATAGACGAAAAAATTCGACGGATTCTAGTGATCCATGTATTGTAAGGGTTAACTTTCTTTTATATTAAAATATATATATATATATATATAAAACTGTACATTATCTCGTAAAGTTATTTATTACCTGCAGAGAACACAAATTAACAGCAACATTATATCAATATTATAATTTCTCACTCAACAATATAAATGTATTAATATAACACAAGTTGTACATAATAGTTACAGTGTTGAGTAGGAATTATAACATTACTATAATATTACTATATTAATTTGTGTTTCACGGGTATTTGATACAATGAC
This sequence comes from Atta colombica, assembly GCF_001594045.1. Classification (NCBI taxonomy): domain Eukaryota; kingdom Metazoa; phylum Arthropoda; class Insecta; order Hymenoptera; family Formicidae; genus Atta; species Atta colombica. The sequence goes on along the minus strand of NW_017259213.1, from coordinate 3,339,904 downwards.
AATCCTAAATGTGGACACCTATCACCAGGGAGAGATATTTCATAGAGAATTTGCATATAAAGAACAGTAGCAAAATCGGAGTAATCTCAAACGCATCAAAGCGCGAATGAAGACGTAAAAGCGACATTGAGTTGGTACATATCAAAGTTTCATATCAGTAGTTCTGACGAAAGCTCGATTTCCCGACTAGTGAACTTGTCTGGTGCACGATTATGCGGTAAAATAATCGTTTTGGACTCCACCCCTGGCTATGTTAACTCGCTGTATTCATCTAGTTTCGCCCTTATTTCTGGCCGATTTCATTCCATTGTACATCTCCGTTCTCCCACATTCCCATCCGGTTCTCGGTCTACGATCCATCACCATAACAGTTTTCTCGTACTGGGAGAAAACGTGAGAGGCGACCCATTGTACGGTTTGCTCGGAAGTTGAAAATAATAAATTGTCTCCATTAAGCGACCGACTGTCCATGTTCGTTCTCATAGTTGGACCAGCTGGACGCGATTTCACCGTATCACGTAGGTACCGTCTCTCTAATTGCAAATTTCGAGTCGTTGTCGTCGCCGATGACTCGCGTCTATCTCGCCAACGAATCGCTTACGGAGGAACGAGTGTCATGTCGGAATCCAGAAATTATTCGACGCAATTAATCGTGACAAAGGAGAGAAAAGTAGGGGAATAAAACGAGGACTTAGTGAGGACTCGAGCTTTTCTGGAGGTTTCGAACACCCTCGGGATAAAAGTCGAAGTGGAATTCCGCGCGAAGTGCTGTCTACTTTCAGCCTCGAGCGTGCGCGCACCTGTCGAATGTGACGAAGGAATCCACTCGGTGGTACAAAGAAGTTCTCTGATCTATCGAGAGCCCCGGTGGGTGCTCGAACCCGCTTTCCTTCTTGTTGTCCGCCCTTTGAGAAAATCTCGCGAGTTTTTGTGCAATAAGATGTATAAGAGATCGATCCACGATGAGATTCTCACGTTGTAAAAATAGACTCGCACGAAACAATTCAATTTAAATTACCAAACCATTTACACGGGTTATTTTTACAAGCGAGGTATTTGAAGATATTAAAATTTGAACTAAACTCGAAGCCTGCTTATGCTTGCAAGCTCATTAAGTTTTTCTTTATCATCAAGTTTCTTCTTGTTTCATCGACTGATTTTTGTCTTACACGAAGTGCAATGCAGTTAAGCACATCGTAATGAAAGAAAGAAAAAAGAAGAGATGTGTGAAAAGGAGACCGTGAAATGTATGTGTAAAAATGTAATAGATACACGTAACCTCTGCCGTTGACAAAATTATCGTTCGTCTGTGTATGCCGACGCATTCGCTTCACGTCTTGCCACGCTTTCGCAGTAACTTAATAAACGTTAAAAGCAAAACGGTCCCCGTAAACTGTAGAAACAAAGATAAGTGTATTAAACGGATTTCAAGTGCTTTCCGTTGCTGCGGCAACAAAGATAAAGTGCATTAAACGGATTTCGCTTCGATGTTGGAGACGATGACGAGCCACTTTGTTAATTGAGTTTCACCCCTACGGTCCCAGGAAATACTTTGTCGGTCCGGTATTAAATAGCGCGAGTTGCATTACTGACGAGTATCGACGGTACTTGCGCTATTGGGGAAAGAAGAGTGCACGAAAGGCTGACTTATGCCTTTAGGAATACTGCAACCAACGAACGGAGGCAATCCTCAAAGCTTTTCAATCCGCGTTTGTTTGCCTTTAGTCTAATCAAAAATCTTGAAAGCATCATAAATTCATTATTTTTTTTTGAAAATTGTAAAAATTAATGTTACTGGTTGGGTGCTTTCGTAGAATTGTTTAAAAGAAAACGAGCGTAAAAATGGGAGGAGATTTATCCGTAACCCAATTTAAAATGTCTATCAAGAAGGAGCGGAAACAAGAGGTAATTAAGTCACGAAACAAACGAAAGAAAGCGCAAATAAAACTACGAAACTGCATTAATTCCACTTTAATGCCTAGCTAAGTTAACTGGTTCCTGTAATTGTTTTTATAATGTGTAATCTGTTTTTCCGTAAGAATAGCATCGTAAAAATTGTAACATCATTATTATTAATTTGTACAACGTTTCTTGCTTCTTCAGATTTATTCAAATATGAATAATCTTTAGTTTTATTCAACGCCCATCAACTACAATCAATATTCATTTTTCATATTCTTTTCACTATTCTGTTTCATTTTGACAAAAATTTCAATTAAAAGTCTCTAATAAAATCCTTTTCATAAAAAAAAGCTTTAAAGATATCTTTTGAAAAATATTAAACATCAACATAACACTGTATGACTTTTCTATTTATAAAATTTTTAATCGGCGCTGTCGCGTCGATTTAAGATGAATTTAGACTTATAATTTCCGTTATAAAATTTAGATCGAAATGCAGGCGTTCAGCCGAATGGCGCCGTCTAACATCTGGTACTGACGATACTTGCTCGAGCGAATTAGCGTAGAATGCGTCTCAGTGAGAAGCAAGTTCGCGCGCTTTCCTCGCCTCGTTATCGCTCTTCAACAGATCCACGCCGCAGAACTTTGCAGATCTACATGAGAATAATAATAGTAGCGCACCACGTTCTTCCACGTTTATCTCGAACTAAATTTCTGCATCTCCCGCTACTTGCGACGCTAATACAACACGTTCTTTGTACGATACTTCAATCGCAATAAGATTATACCAAGTCTCTAAAAGTCTCTTCACATCTATTTTCTGTATTAGATATTTAAATGCGTGATTAAAACTTTTTAAATTGCAAGAAATTGTGTCACATGAAAAATTGCAAAATTACTTTTAAATTATGCAGAGTTAAGAATGAAGAAAATAAAAATTATTTACCGGCACACCACACATTGTGATTACTTTTATAATAAATTTATATGAAATTGTTACAATGTAGTTCAATATCATTTTTTACTTTATTAACTTTCGATATCAACCTCTAATGGAATTTTTTGATCAAAAAATAACAAAAACATAAGTTGATGCAACGCGACACTGTGTTGTAATAAAACAACTACAACGTAGTTATTAAAATTGAACAGCATCCTGCAACCGAAAGTTAAATCTGATTCTATGATTAAATGTCAAAAATATATATATATAAACCGATTACGCAAGATCTAAAATTTGCATGAGCATCTGTTGTGTCGCAATTGATCGGTACATGATGAATCGCTGAAAGTAATCCAGCAGTTTTTATCCTGCATCCCATTTACCGCGGCAATTCATACAAAAGAGAAACTCGCGCCTCTCGCGCTCTCGCCCTCACGGCTACTCTTTGATGTATACTCTACGGTTCGTTGAATTCGTTTCATTTCTATTTCGTTTATTTCGTCTCGATGTGTATTTTTTTTTTTTTTTTCGTTTCCACATCGTGCCGTTTCGAAACGACGTGGACCAGCGAGAAGGATAGAGTACGCCTGACATCTACGCAGCGCGCATTTTGATACGAATGCAATCTCGTGTCAATCCTAACTCTCCCATCCTCCCTTACTCGGAGAACGCATGAGCGCGCGTTAGGGAGGACACGGTCAACGTAATGCCATAAATATTAATTCGCGCGATACACATCAACGCCGAGAGATATGGAACGTGATTTACCGGAAGCGATAGTTTATGGCAGCGGCACGACACGATCGCTTGCGACGCATCAAGGCCCAATCCAGATCATCATCACAGGTGGTGACTCCCTGGATATTCATTTTGCATTACACATTTTCATATTCCGCATACATAAAACGAAATTAATACTAACCATTTACTCATATATTTATAAGTAGTTCTGATTGAGATACGTCAAACTTTTCTACATATTCAAATGTCCATTTAGACAAGTTCTATCACTTGCAGTTTTTAAAATAGTGAAATATTTCGATTTATCATACAACGAATTCGTGGCAATTTTCTATTAGAGAAATTTCCAAGTGATTATTCCTACTGCACGAATATGTGTATTAAGAAAAGTATTCCGATGATTTAGAGAAATTCCATTTGCATTATACTCCGCCACTTTGGAGACTGGATTCGAAATTTGCTGTGTATATCGTAGGAATATCCGCCAGCTGATTAAACCAAGCCGACCGCGTCTCTCGGGAGACGGCTTCGAGATCCCATAAAGCCGCTTCTACACCTTCCGGGCGTTCATTATGTGAATTGATACGGGTTTCCAAAACCATCGAGATGTTAGTCGAAGAGGTTTGATTAAACAGAAAGCGAGGAACATCGTTATTCCGTAGCTATACGAAGCGCGATACGATGCTTCGTATCCGTATTAAAAGGAAGAGAAGATCTTCGTAAAGAGAAAAAAAAAGATGAAAGAGAAGAAAAAAGCTGAGGAAATTCGAAATGAATATAGTATCAGCCATTGCCAGATCTTACGATTTCTGGTTAAAAAGGAAAGCTGTTGCAACATCTTGACTGGATGTATTATTGCCAATCTCAGCATTATAAAGAAAGAAATTATACATATATAATAAAAAAGAATAAACGATGTATATGTAGAATATGTATTTAACAGCAATTAAGGATTACTGTTAAATAAATAACCAAAACGAAAAAATACTATCTTGAATGCGTTTAGAGATTGATCGTTTCGAATTTTCAAAGAAATTTTATTCTATAGCTGTATTGCTCTTTTATAAAATTCTGTACAGCACAAAATAATCAATTATTTTGAGTCCTTTGTCTTGCAAGATTTTATTACGCCTAAATTTAAATAAAATTTAGATATCTATTAAATAAAATTTAGAAGTATTCAAAATGAATAATGGAGAAAATTAAGCATTAGAAAGAGAGAGAGAGAGAGAGAGAGAGAGAGAGAGGAGGGGGAAGGGAGAGAGAAACAGATAGAGTGGAAAGTAAAATAGGGATAAAATGGGCATGGGACCACCGAACTAATCAGACTCAACCAATCCGAGTCGTTTCCCCGCGGAGAAGAGAAATGCTTCCTCCCAGCGGACAGGATAATTTAAACTTTCCCGCAAGCGGGAACGCCACGACGTGGTGTGACGCAGCACAGTGTGCGGCGTCGCGCCGTCAACGTATCTCGGTCACTCCGCTAAACAGAATTAGATACGAGGGATAGATTCAAACGTTACCCACCGTGAAAAGCGACTCGAGTCTCCTAGGTATACAACGCGCGAACACACGAAGGGAATCGTCAAAGGTCTTACGTGAAAATAGAATGTAGCTGAATAGCGTTATTAGGGCAATTCAAGTGAAGATCTCTGAGTTTTTCGCGACGACAGAAATTCGGCAGCTGTGAGAAACGTTAAATTCAACTTTTAAGAATAATGAAAATTCTCTTCTAAGAGTAAAATGGAAACATAACTTTTTATAGGTTTTTTTACATAGGCTAACATATGTTTGTACGAGTTCGCCTAAATTGACAAAAGAGCTTGAAAGTAATGCGTTACTTGTAATGTTGTTATCGTTATAATTACTTTTTTTAGTAATGAATGGATAACGACGATACATTTCTTTATTTGTTATTTACATTAATAACAACGCAGAAGCTTTTTTGGTAACAGAAATGAATAAAATCATTACTTTTATCGTTATTTTATACAATATATGTGTATAAAATGAGCACAAACAAATTTTAGAGGAAGATAATGTTATATTTGGCCATGTTGCAATTAACTACAACTATTAAAATTACTCTGGATCTCGTATTGAACTGACCAAGACAATTGGATACCACTCTAAAAAAGGAATTATAAAAATTCGGTGAAAAAGTAACACAATTGTAACAACTTTCCAAATAACGCTAATGATAATAAGTTACTTTTTCGTATTAATAATAATTTTTGAGTATATATATATATATAATAATTAACAATAACGATAACATGTTACTTTTAAAATAAATAATTTTTATAAAATAATTTTGTCAATCCTGAATCACAATTACTATTAAAGTTTGCAGTAACTTTTTATATTATACGTGTAATGTGTTCCTATCAAACGTATGATGAAAATCATTATATTGAACGTGATATGATAAAACAAAGCGATAAAATGCATATAAATATTTAAAAGAGAGAATCAAATAAGAATAATTTAAAATAAGATTAATTTTTTCGCAAACCTTGCATCTTAAAATATATATAAAATTTTCGATTAACATCAAGAAAAACACGAATTTTTGAACAATTTTCAAGTGCATTCTCGTCGCAATTGTCACAAAACAATCGCAACTTTCACAAAGCGGCAAATATTGTTCGGTCTTAATTACAGCAAGATTGAATGTTCGTGTCAGAAACGAGTATGACATTTGCACACCTTGTGTCGCACATCCTGTTGTAGATACAAAACAACCTCAGTTGTAACGGTAATTACGTAGGAAGCTTCCGTCGCTGCTATTTAAATTAAACCATTCTACTGCGAATGAATCGATCGCGCACTCGACAAGATTTATCTCTGCGTTTGGTGTTCACAGATATCATCTTACCGCGAATTTGAATAAAATATTACGTTGAAATGAAGTCTACGTCGCAAAAAAGATGAATTACGAATAAATACGAACGAGACAAAGGTCGTTTAAAAGCATTTTGCACATTTACAGACTAAATCGAATTAAGCCCGTTGCTAAGCCAATTAAAATGGAATACAAGGACATTTATTTTTCAAAGACGTATTATTTCTGTGCTTTTTAAGATATCAGTATTTAGTGATATCTCAATTGTTCATGATCTAAAAAAATCATGTTTTTGGTGTACGTAATAAATACTAAAATAATATTGATACATAGATACTCAACTTTCCGATATATTCTTCCAATATACATACATATATATATATATATATTTTTTTTTTCATACATATATATATATATTATACGAGAATGTTTCTTCTACTTGAAAAAAGTTGAAATAATAAAAAAGTTGAAATTTATTTCAAATTAAATTGTGAATTCAAAGAAATACGTAGTAATAGCAATTATAAAAATAGTAACTATACAAGTTTTATATGTAGAATTATTGTATATGTTGTGAATAAATTTATATAGATAAATAAATTATTTTATAGAGTTTCAATAATTACAAAATAAATTATTCAATTACATACATTATGCTGCTATATAAAACTAGTCATCTTTTTATTTAGTTGCCTTTATTACGTTTTTCTCTGAGTGCATGATATTTTAGTCTGAAATAAATAATTCTTTCATTTATAAACAGAAGAAATATTTTCAATACTTACGTATATTAGGTAGTTGAATATCTACGTCAATATTTTTTGATACCTATACCTTTGCACATTATAGACACAATCTTTTATAGATTACTAACGATTGAAATAAAATCTCTTTCACTGAAATAATAAAATCTTTTTAAAGCAGGAATAATATATTCTAACAAAAATAAAAATATTTTTTTTTCTCTACGTTTGGAA
>NW_017259213.1:3328596-3332396 GCF_001594045.1 Atta colombica | reverse complement strand
TATATATATATATATATATAATGAATATATGAATATAATCATCAATTCAAGTATTTTTACGTGCAGAGAGCTTCTCTCACACTCTACGAAATATCGAACGTCCAGTTAAGCTGAGTGTCTGATTCGTCAGACGTCGGCATCGCGATGACATCGCGACCGCGCAAATGAACGTGATAGCGGAACACTTCAGAAATGAACTAAAAATTCAACAGTGTCGTCGGAGAAGACGGGGGGCAATTTAGCTTTCCACAAGAGAGCAAGAGCGATCCAAGTTCAAGAGATTTCCATCCTCCCCAGAACAGCTATACAGGGAAGATACGGTATGCGTGTCCTTTGACGAAAACATCCGTACGAGCCGCTGGTATAAAAGGATCCCTCTTTCCTCTTTCTCGTCGGTATTCCGTGCCGCTAACAGAATACATTACTTTTTAACGACTCGCGCCAGAGACGTTCTAGTCCTCTTCGATAAATAGCGAATTTCCAGCAACGCGAGTTCGCGGCTCGAGAAATCAGCGAAATAGCGTTATCGAGAACGAACGACAATGATGACTACGAATCGGTACGAACGATTCAATTTGAATAATGTCACGCGCTACATTACTATAGATTGCCGCTCATGAAAAATGTGTATAATAAAAAAGAAACATCTCTTATCAATCATGTCATGATAAAATTCCATTTTGTTATCTGTTATTTTTAAACATGATTAAAAAGAATCATTACACTTTTTATCTTTCAGTAAATCCTTAGAACATATAAAATGATTATAATAACGTTTTAATAAAATTAATTCACTTTCATCGGTATATAATCATATCTATCGTGCATAAAGTGGCACGAACTTAATTATATATCTATGTGCGAAAGCTATAAATTAAATTCGTTTACGTTGAGTACAATTGCACAATCAGAAAAAAGGGAATAAAAATCGACAACTCGATTAATAGCAATCTGAATTAGGGTTGAAGTAGAGCGCGTGTTTACACGCGTGTGGACTCACTCAATTGTTTTCGTGAAAGAGTAATATGTCACGAATCCGAATAAAAATCAAACTGAAACTCATCGGAAATAATTCGCGTGCCGCCTATAACAATCGTGTATTTTTTAGCGTTATGAACACAGCACAGTCGAAAAATTGACGCGTTTTAACGACGAGTGGAGATTGCTTCGACTGCATCGAAACGAATACGCGAAAAGCCGCTAACACCCCGCTTCAATTTTCTTCTGTGAACCCCTGACTGACCATAAAACGCGAACGGCCGTTTGTACAGGCGTAATGTACCAATAAAGCACTCATAGCGCTTGTCACAAAATCCATAACATATTCTCTTCAAACGCGTCATTTTGTGCTGCAGCGTGTGATTGCAAAGCGTGGTACTGCTTTTAAAGCGGATTCTGTGCGGAATTATGATGCAGAGAGAGAGAGAGAGAGAGAGAGAGAGAGAGAGAGAGAGAGAGAGAGAAATAGCTCAAAATACACAGTAGCGGCTATGCTATTCCCTAGTAGTTAGAAAATGTAATTAAAAGATTTGTATGATGTAGAATTGATGTTCAATTGCGAAATATGATGCACATGCCGCGATAAAATTACGAGAATCAAATTTAACAATGCTTTAATCACGCTTTAATATTTTTATTTTAGAGTCCTAGAACTGGTTCGCAAGTTAATGAAGTAACACACCAGCGTTTGTCCCACGTCGACCTGGGCCCGCAGAACGTGAATAGCTTACGCTAATTACGCTAATGAGCGCACCGAAATGTAGTACAAGCGATCATGAGTTTTAGCACTCGCGTTTAGTACGCGTGCTTTTAGTACTTCGTGCGGACGCATTTCCGAATTAAATTTTATGCCTATAGAGTTTGTTAAATCGAATCGATATCTGTATTCTTTATCGCGCACCGGATTACATACGCTTGATGTAACACACAGTCCACGCGCGCGGCGGTGTAAATCGCATGGTTACATGTTCAATCGGTGGCACGATAATCGTGATGAATAATAAACATTATTACGATAATAATTATGATAATATTATTATTTTACGTTAATACAGTGATAATAAATGTAATTAATATTGCAACGTAAGCATAATCCGTAGAACACAAATGATAGAAACATTCTTGATAAATGAAATAATAATATAATGTTTTATTATTCATTTTTTCCAAAAAATTCAATTCTTCGCTAATTTTCCGGAATTTGTATTTAAAATATTACAATATTAAGAATCATATTTAAATATTAAATATCAGAAAGCGCGATGCGAGTATCGTTCCAAGTCATATTAGTAGATATCCGAAGAAAGATATACTTTCGTTTTTATTGGTTATTTTATCTTAAAAAATAGATTAATTAAACGAAACTCACCTCCTCTCGGAGAATCCGTAGGCCGCTGTCTTAAACCTGCAACAGAAAAAGAATTTCTTTTAGTCTAATACACAATGAATTAGAAAGAAACTAATCATTTAACGCGTATATTATTTTCTTAATAATTAATATAGCAGAGAGGAGAAGAATAATATATAACAAAATTTAATAAATTACTTTGGATGTGTACACTATAGTATACCGCAAATTATAAAAATATAATTGTACCGATCACACAATTCTTCATTTCTTCACACAAATTAAATTCATTTTCGTAAAGAAAAGAAATATTAATTTTAAAACAATTTAACGTAACTTCAAAAAAACAATTTACAGGACAAAACAAAATAGGTTGGTTAGCCGATAGGTACATATACCTAGTGTATATTGCGGTTTTACTTTGTAAATAGTCGCACTATCAATTTCGTACTCAGATAAAAAAAATATTTATTTTTGACGATACGAGAGATTTACGTTCACGAAATACTGTAATATAAATAACATATTCTACTTTTAAGTTAAATTATTGATTTCAATATATAAAAAAAAGTTTATAGACTAGATTTATTTAAATACCAAAATTTCAAACATCGATCCTTCATCGGCAATGTAAAATTTTTATCCTTTGTCTGCAACCTGAGTCTATAAATTTAGATTTTTATATTGTTCCAAATTGTATAAAGAGCTGAAAAAATTCTTATACATGCATTTGTAGAAACTCCAAAAACGAGTTTTTATTATAGATATCATAGAAGTTGAATTGAATTTTATTTATTCTTTACTTATACTTTATTGAGAAATTTATCAACCAGAATTCATATAATCAAAAATCGACTGTGCAAAGTCCAATATTTCCTATAGAGGATCAATATGTATTCGAATCTAAAATACATATTTAAAAATAAAATTTATTAAAAAAACATTATTTGTAAGAAACAAAAAAAGAAAAAAACCAAAAATTATTTTTTTAATTTTCTGAAGGAGATTCGACAATCAATCTCCAAGCGGCCGGGCTTTTTTTTATCTGAAAAAGTGCACTTTTGGTACATATTCTCATATGAGTGTAGTTCAATGAATGATCAACTGTGATGTGTCGGTCATGGAGTGACATCATATGGTGTCAGGCTATCGGTAGTTCTGAAAAATTTTTTTCTTTTCAGGAAATATGAGTACCTTGAAGGTTTTCGAGATCGCTAAAAACTTTTCTGACCATCCTAGGCTCTGAAAAATCTCATATAAATCAGAAATCAACATTTACCTAATTTTTCACCTAATTTTACGTAATTAAATTTGATAAAATAAAACGACTTCCGCTTAGCATTATCCAACGCTAACGGCGTTGACGGGAACGCCTTTTTTAATCATGCCATCTATGTATGGGTTTTCAACTATCTATAGGTTCAATGTAATTGCTTTTTTCTCTTGCTATGAC
>NW_017259213.1:3327218-3328496 GCF_001594045.1 Atta colombica | reverse complement strand
TCATATATACATAATATACAGAATGGTACCATATATATTATATATTTAAATACATTTTATATAATCAAAATGGATGACACCATACAATACCATCCCGGCCGCCTGGAGGTTAAACGATATTTGCAACACAATATATACGTGTATTCTGTAATATTAACGTTTTTAGCTGAAGCAAATAGAATAACAAAGTTTGTTTGAGATGTCTCAAGATTGCTCCCATGACCAGTACGTTCTGATTTCAACATTTTCCGCCATTGTTATACTGGTCGAAACTACTAAACCAATTGGTCGGGACCAAAGCACGGAGGTGCAATCTAAACTTTCGAATTCTACGAGTTGTAGCCCTTGAGGCCCTCATGTAACCCTTGCAGCGGCACTTTCACAGCTGCATCCTGGATTGCATGCTCAACTAGATTAATTCTACGAAATATTCGAAACCTACCACAAAAGTCAACCAATTAATTGCTGTATAAATTTATAAAGCGTGCAGTTCTTAATATTTTTCAATTAATCATTTTAATACGCAGTAGGATCACGATCAAACAAGAAAATTAAGAACATATTTTAAAGAAATTGCCTTTTCTGTTATTCTAAATTTGAAAAAAATATATATAAAAGATTGACATTTTCGTAATTACATGTCACATCATTTTTTTTTAACTGAGATTAAAAGTTTAAATTTTATTAGTTTTTATAAATAACAGCCTGTCCTCATTTTGCGAAGCATATAGTAGCTACCTTTTTTATCTTTTTCATTTCAACGTTAACAACCTGATAGGTCCTTCATGCAAAAATTGCCAAGGGGAGCTGTGATGAGTAACAAGCCGATTTACGGATTTAGTCGCCCTCGTATTCCTCTAGGACTGATGTAGTTGCGAAAAGCATTGCACCTTTGAAATGCTTCATACAAGCTCTTTTCTTCTTCAAAAGAGACGAAATTTTTCGCACGTGTTCACTCGTCGCACGTCTTGCACTCTTTACTTAGCGAAAGAAGAGATAAACAGAATTAAACTTGCATCCCTATCAACGTGTAAGCCCACGCACACGTTATTTGGGTTATAAACTTTTATATTTTCTTAATTTTTTTGTATTCATTAAAATATAGTTTCTCATTGCCTATTATAGTATATCATTTATTAATATCAACATTTATTATAATATTTATTATAATATTTCATTTTTTAATCAGGAAAACATACAACAAACTTCTTTTTTAAAGAATTGCTATGAATTTTGCAGCTCGTCGTTTCACAAGAAGAAAAATCAACCAAGAGGTAA
>NW_017259213.1:3326620-3327090 GCF_001594045.1 Atta colombica | reverse complement strand
ATATATATATATATATATATATATATATACATACATACATAAAATTTGAGTTGCACATCCCCGCAATATAATCAATTGCAGAAGGAAGCTTTCCAACGCTTTACTACTACGCATTAGTCACTTGGAATAAAATGTTTACACGGTTTTTCCTTGGATAATCCATTGTGGATAATCAGATAATAAACGAAAATACAAATTGGATCTGTTTTAGATATTATTTGCTATTAGTTTCTGCTTGTTTATAAGAAGATAGTATAAATATGCAGATGATACTTTATATTATTTGAGAAAACATTTCTTAAAATGTTTTGGTCTTATAAAATAGGAATATCATTTTTAAACTTGATTTATTCTAACTCACTACTTAATAAGTAGTGAGTTAGAATAAATAAATATTTAATTGTATTTAAAAAAGAATATTCTTTTTCTCTCTCTGTCTCTCTCTCTCTCTCTCTCTCTCTCTCTCTCTC
>NW_017259213.1:3324257-3326548 GCF_001594045.1 Atta colombica | reverse complement strand
TATATATATATATATGTATATATAATAAGTTAAAAAAAGAGAGAAATAAAGAGTCTTTAACTTTGTTTGGAATAAACTATGATAAAATAAGATTCAAAGTTACCAATTTAAAAGAAATAAAAATTCTTCCACTTTATACGATTAACGGCTTTTTTTACTTTGGATAATTTTCATCTGATATTTTAATTATTAAAATTGAACCGTATAAATTAGTCCTCTGGCATACGCAATCACGTTTGAACTTTATCCGCTTTTGAACTTAGGCCGGGTCTCTAAGTTGTCGAATTACAAATCCGACATAGAGCACCGAAATAAAGGTAACGAATCTTGACATGAAGAACGAAGGAAGCGAACGGGAAAGAGGAGAAAAAGGAAAAACGAATCGAATGTATATTTCAATCTTGCTCGTTCCCGGCTACGCCGTTGGAGTTTTGGAAAACTTTCACTACTTCGGGTTCGTTCGGCTGTCTGAGTTTTTCGAAGCGGCTAGTTATAGAGAACAGACGATAGTTTGATAAGTGCGCGTTCCTACAGTCGGATTCCGATCGAAGAGCTTCATGCGTCAAACTTGAAAAAGAACAATATTTGGCTTTAACAAAGCGATTTTGGAAACGAATGATATTGTCATTTTAAAGACAATGAAAATTTTATTTTACATTTTACACTCATTTCGCTATTATTATAATTTTTATAATCAGTATAACATATAATATTAATACACATATTATTATATGTCGAGATCATGTATGATTAGTAACTTTTGTTTCTGTTTTATCTTTCTTAAGAAAAATACAAAAATAATGTTTTAAATTGTAAATAAAAGTTGGCGTCACACATTTTCTTAATCCTACTTAATTCTTTTATAAACTTTAAGTTGTAATAAAGGATGTAAATCTTTTAAGACATAACGTATAAACTGCACGCAAACACAACACATAATATATATCTCTTTTTTACATCATTCAATAATTTTTATTGTAATGAATTAAAAACTTCAATATTTACTATAAACAACTATACAATCATAAGATATAATTAAATAAAATATAATTAAAAAAATATATATAAGAAAATGAACAAAAATCACATAATGATATATTATAAAGCTGCATGCAAACAAAAACAAGTAAATCTTTCGCAATAAACTTTAATAGTCAGACGAGGAATTATAAATGCGACTGTAAGCAAGTAACTGTTCCAATAAAGATGAACAAATGGTACCTTACATAAAAATATAAGTTCCCTGCGTTCACGTACGTTCAATCGCTTCTTATGCCATTTACTTCCTCCCCTCTATATACAGCGGAACGATCAACATCCGTGGAAGACATCGCTTTCAGATCATATCCCATATGTTCATCTAGCTCGCTCTTTCGACATATCGCGCACCTGCTAGTACAATCGATCCTAAAACAATCGTGAGCGCGAAGTTTCGCTTCCGTAAATTCGAGTCGGAAACGAAAGAACGTACGACGATGATTAATCGATTGCCGTTCACTCGATTTACGACGTTCGGGAGTCCGAAGCGATCGTTGAGACTCGAGAACGAACACAGCGTACGAGCGAGAATCAATCATCATGCAAGTAACATCGAGGAGAAACGTCGAGGGTTATCTGTGGAAAAGGATCATGTGGATCACGCGAGAGCCACATGGAAAAACGATGAAAAACGTTGTCATCGGGGACAACGACAACGATGATGTCGACATCGACAACGACGACGACGACAACATGGACGACGACAGTCGATAGCGACCATTCATAAACGAACTCGCTACTGCCAGCGTACAGCTCGTACATTCAAATGACAATATGTATTATACGTATGTATGAGTAGGGTTGTAAGTTCCAGCATGAGAAGCGAAAAAGATAAGGGAAACGTGGTAGACTCGCGCTGCTCGTAACGTCGATAAGAGATCGCACCCAACTTAAGCGCCTTGCACCCCACGAACGAACAAATGACGGCGGTAACCCTTACGAACGATCGAAAGGTAAAGGTGAAGGAAAGAGAGAAAGAAAGAGGGGGGGAGGGGGAGGAGACCGAAACTACCACTAGGGCAAATGATATTCTCGAGACGGTTCCTTAACACCTCCGAAGCCGCAAAATATTTTACCTATATGCACGACGATAGATATACGCCGTTTCCAAGTATGATGACCGTACTTTGCGAGCCGATACCGGAAAAAGGAACTAGCGATTTGTTTTACGAGATCGTCCCCGACGATGTTCGACCACGTTTCGCTCTTAACCGAACCCATTTGATTTATCGTTATTATTCGAGGGACGATTT
>NW_017259213.1:3322657-3324157 GCF_001594045.1 Atta colombica | reverse complement strand
TATATATATATATATATATATATAATATATAGAGTGACCATTTTTGAAAAGTAGAAAAACTGGTTTTTTCCCGAGAGAAATTTAGATATTGAAGCACTCGCTTGGCGCATATACAGGACTTCGTTATTATACTGAACTAAAGTAAAGCGAGTCAACTGGCATTTTTAAAGAATTTCAATATCAAGATATTTACGAAAAATTCTAAAAACTTTTATTGATATATTTTAAAAATAACTACATGTTTAAAAACAAAAATGTTTTTAAATGTATTCGATAGATTTTTTTGTAAATTGATTGAAATGTATTCGCTTACACACCGTCTGTTATGATAATACAGCAATTACTGAAGATATTTTCAGCCAAATAATTATTGAATAACATTGGTAACATCTTTAAAGAAATTCCGTTTCATGAAATAATTAAGAAATAACAGAATATACGATATATTACATACAAAGATATATTTTATTATATTTGCTTTCTTTAGTATTGGAATAAATATAGTTGTAATATAGAATGAACAATTTTGATTAGAACAATTTTGATTATATTTTATTACAATTATGAGTTAATTTATTTTAAAACTAGTTCATTCAATAACTAGTTTAAAATATTTCGAGATCATTTGTGAATTTTACTTCGTAAGTAAGTCAATTTCATTTTGATGAAATTCATAAAGCGAACGAATTCATGCGTGCCATGCGCTTGAAAATAATTTCTGCTTTTGAAAATAGTCATAAAAAGGCAAGCAAAATAGTTAAATTAAATAGAAATTTTTTAAAAGTATGTTTATATATGTGCGTTAATACTCTGTATAATTTTCTCTAAAATCTGATATATTTTTAGAATCGTATCATGTAAAATACAAGATGCATAAAAAAACATATACGTATAGCAATATACGTCTTATATTAAATATAAATCAGAAATATTCTTCGCATGCTAATTGAGGCGCAATCTTATACAATACTAATGTATATAGACATTATTATTAGATATATAAGAATAATTTTTTTTATTTATAATATTATATTATTCTAACATATTATGCATAATATCTTCAATAAAAGCGCGTTTATAGCTTTGTGTTCAAAAACATGCGAAAATCCTGTCTTTGACACCAGATCGACACAAAACAAAAAAAAAATACTACAAATTTACCGTTTCACTGGAATGGAATATCCATTATAACATATAAAAACTGAGCGCTAAAAACTGAAGCTATTAAAGAGAACGCAATCCAAAATGTAGTTCAGAAAGAAATTAATATCTCATTCAAATAATGGAATATTTATGTTATGCTTAACAGTATATGCGCATTTCACAACAAATAGCTGTGAGGAAGTATACTCTGCAGCTGCAGTAACACAATTCATGTTCATAAGATAAACATTCAATTTATGAAATATACATGTATTACATTGTATATTTAGAAATGTAATATTTCAGAAATTATATTATATAATTGTACGAAAAAAATTCTGCTTAATTTTCAAGGAA
>NW_017259213.1:3316837-3322557 GCF_001594045.1 Atta colombica | reverse complement strand
TAGGATATATACATATATATATATATATAAATATATAGGAAATGTACGAAATATTATTTCGATATGTGTGGAAATTCAAATGGAAATCTAATAATCAATATGAAACTTGATAAATATTGCTTGCAGATTGGCTCTCTCAGAACGATCAATAAGCAAAATATCGGCTTTGGAATGACGCGTGAAAATCAATAAAAGACAAATCATGGGTGTCAAGTCACGTAGAAAAATAACGAGTTTGCAACACCGAAGGCTCACCAATTTCATGTTCATATAAGCCGTGCTCGCTCGCTCGCACGCTCGTTTGTAGACGATAGCGAAGCGCCAACTACATCGTTGGAAGTACAAAACTTCATTCGAAATTGCTGTGACATATCTCGTGCATACGCACACGTGTGTACGCATGACGGTGATATTCCCAAATCGGCTCGGCGGATGAGAATGTTACAGTGGTGAACGCGCGTGGCAGCTAACGCGTGAAATGGAACCGAATGACCGGCATAAAGAGCAAAAAACTACGAGTGAAGAACGTAAAGCGAAAAGGAATATGGATGAAAATGGAGAAAGCGGCATGCGTTCCAGTTAACCGCGACGCGGCCATTTTAGTATAAATCAGCGGAAGTACGAATTTATAAACACAATGCATGAAAAATGCATAAACGTTAAATATTTCTTGAACTTTTGATAAATACCGTTTGGACATAAAAAATATATTTGTTGTTAAAAAATCAAGAAGAATAATAAAAAAACAATACATGTTGTATTTTTTTGTGTTAAAAATAGTATATAAAAATTTCACACTAAAATTTGATGTACTATTTATATCATAACAATAAGATTTATAGTTACAACCTTAAAATATTAATGAGAATTTCTACTAGAAAAAAAGAGCTACTTTAAGACTTCGCATGACAAAACTAAGATCGTATAATATTGTACGCTATTTGAATGTTTAAGAAATATCGTGCCAAGCACAGCGAAAATTTGTCGATGCAATGGCGAGAGTACGTGTTTTCCAACCAATATCGGTAGTTTGCACAGTAGTTTCCATTGCAAGTATTATATCACTACAAATGGCATTATTTTCTAATGCATTTGCATATCGTTTGTTGAAGAATTGCATACGTTGAAAGAAATCAAAATGTGAAACAAACATATGTAAAAAAGGCAGAAAAATACGCTTAAAGATATATTTCAATTCATTTATTTAATTCGTAATTGTCGGATCGTAAAAAATATATAAGACTCGTTTTAAATTTAAATAGATACACATAATAAACAAATGTATTAAAAACGTAAAAGCTTGGATAAAGTCATAAAATATTTTCAGTAAATAATAATAACATAACAATGTTTATCTATTAAAAGATAAACTAAATTTTTATATAAAAAAATAAGATAAAAAATAATGTAATTACTAATTTTAAAATCTAAACAAAATTATGTCTAATTTGCAGAAATTAATTATGTGATTTGATTTGTTAAAAATATGTGGCATTTGAATAATCGCCAAAGAAAAAAATTATTTTTGATCTTAAATTCTTGCAAATTAACATTCAAAGAAAACCAGTAAAATGTATGTAAATTATCTCCCATAAAGTCTTGGAGAAATGTTAATTATAAGTCAATAAACGTACTATTAGGGACATCCGGAAAAAGTAAACGTTAAGTATATTTGCTAACTTGCGCCAGATGAGATAAAATAAATCTCATGAGAGACCGTAATGAAGGAACACATTCGCGCGAAAAGAAGATCTCAGAAAAAAAATGAAGAAAAATAAATATAAGAAGTATATGTAAGTACATTTAGAAATTTCCATTGCCTGACTCCGCGTACTTCTCTCTCACAGATATAAATCGCCCATAAACAGTTTCCAAGAGAGTTAACCCTTTTATGACGAGATTTCCTCCGAAGAAAGAAGCGTAAGAAGAATTTTTATTTCCTCTTTTTCATTTTACTTTATAATTAAAAGAATTTCTGGGACTTATATTAAGGAAGATAATTTCGAAAAAACACTTAGTTGTCCCTCGTTGTGCAAAGGAATCAAGTGAAATATACCCAAAGAATTAGCGCATATTAACAATTTGATTAACGTACTGATACAGTATATACTGTAGCCGTAATTATTTGTACGATCGTGCGTAAAATGCGATTACGCGATTACACGCATGACCGATGATAAAAATTGATGCGTTGCTTAAACGACACACGGGCGTGAATAACCGCGCTAATAAATATGCCGGAACGTGAGGCTTCATAAACATCCCCCCCATGGAGAATTTCGAACGCGCCGTTGTAATCGTTAAAGTGAAACTGAATCTGTCGGCGTATATATGCACGCGCGACGTACGAAGCGAGATTTAACGTTTCCCGTAAAATAAGCTCTCGGATGACAATTCAGAAAGACAATACCACGCTTTACGAGTCTGTTTCTACGATAACGGTGTCCCACGTTCTCGATTCGCTCAATCTTCAGAGTTAGTTGTTTCATTCCTGAAACCATTGTTATTACAGATGGCACTTTATAGAGTTAAATAAGAAATTTCTTAGAAAATTTCCGCTACTATCAAAATATCACTTCCGTGAATCGAAAAGAACAACAGAATTTTCTATCATCATATGGAACGTTTGAATTACTTAAATACGTCCAAATTTTCAAATGCACATTTTACATTTTTAAATGTAATCTCTTTTTTTCTATAAATAATCCTTAAAAAAAGTTATGTCATTTAAATATCAGATATGTCGCAACAAACGCAAATGGGAAGCTCCATTGCTTGGTTACGTCACTGATTACGAAAACAGTCTAATCGATATACCGCGATTACTGTCGTTGAATTGACACAAACCATGTGAAACCAGGCGAAGTAGTCGCTTAGGAGCGCCAGAAGGGTTAATCATAGGCGACTTAGAGCGCGAGCGCTGGATTTGCCTCAGCAAAGTAGCGGAAGGGGAAACCTTCCCAAGTCACTGGCAGGGAATTGGCTCGTTACGTAAGCGACCGGTGAAACTGATATTAACGAAACCTCCAGGGAACGAATGGAGTGCTTACGCAACCATGTTCATCACTGACGCCATTACGAGGGGGTGGGCTCGATTCTCTGACGGCGGGCGTACTTATAAGGCGAATGTCAAATCGTTACGTGAAACTTCGCCGTTGCAACGAGATTACCCACGCACCGGTACCATCACCTAGGAAAGACAAAAGCTGTGCCAGACGAGCGGAATATAAATGAGCGAGAACCGAAGACGAACCGGATCGATCGCGCCCGCGCGTGATAAGGCGGGGCGAGAAATGGTACGAGACACCTTTAGTCTCGGATCTCCGAGGAAACCGGAACGCGCGCGCAACGGTTACGAGAATCCTGATATGCAGGACTTCCCGTAAAATCGCATGGCTGTCGCCGCGAGCTGTTTATACTGGGGGAGAGAGTGGCGAGGACGGGAGTCGTAACGATGAAATCGCACTGAATAGCTTTACAAAGTGCCGGTCGTGTGATTCCCAAAAAGCTCTTTTTGGTTGACGTAATGTCATGAAAATTATTATAATCTTTTATCGCGTTATGAAAATGTATGACACGTGCGTTAATCAAGTAGATATGATCAATTCCCAGATTCGAAACAGCAAACCGAACTCTTCAACAGCATGCAGTGAGATTTAATTATCAAAAATTTATATAAATATTTTATACTATAAAATATAAATTTTCCAATATTATATTAATTTATAATGCAATGGATCGATATAAATTATACATAATGAAATTGGATATATGGATTTATTAAAATATACCGTACATATTTTTACTACCTAAAAATTAACTTACACGTTTCATTTTATTCGTTTATCAATAATATGATATTCCAGATCTTATTCAGTAAATAGCAAAAATTAAATTCGTTTTTTAAAATGGATTTTTAAAACAAAAATAGGATTCTTATTATCAAATAATAACAAAATTTTATACATTAAAAAGGGCAAACTTCTAAATAATAGAGAAAAGCAGTAAAGAAGATATTGTTCTTTTTAGTCTAGTCTTTATTTCAAATATTAAACAAATGAAAAGTTCTCTCAAATATAAATGCCACTAACATTTTTTAGCAAAATTATATTATGCATAATCGATATTATCAGAATATTAGTGAGAAATACACAATTCATTATTTCTATATGCTGATCGCTTAATTTGAAAACTACGTGTACGCAAGCACTTTCAACGGAAATATATGATTTCGTTTCTGTTGAAATTGCAAAATTGGCGAGAGGCTCAGAAAATATCAGGAAAATGTTAAAAATGATTTCCGCATACTATTAATTTTGCACGGATAAGTAAAGTTCTCGCCCAGCAATTTTTTGGAATCCGCTTTTTGGAATCTTTAAATGAATGTGAACGCAACTTCACAGCGCAATAACATACGTGATTTACGAAAAGTTTCTCGTCCGCACAAAATCGTCGCGTTAAAAATCTCTTGGAGAGGTTCCAACGTGACGAGGTCTAAGATAAGAATTTCGTTCACAATGCCTCGGGACAGACAGTGTCGCAGGGCAATATTGAAGAGACGAAGAACTGTGGTATGAAATCAAAGTAACGACAGCTAGAAAACCTTGGAAAATTGCGAAAAACCACGCTTCATTCCAGCACTCGTTCAAACTCCTTGATGGATTTACTTTTGTTACAATCGAAGATCTAAATGATTTTTGAACGACTGACAGCAATAAATGGTATAAGAGGTACGTTTGTGATATAATACAAAATGTAAAATTACTGAATGCAATAGAGAAAGAGAGAGAGAATGTCTGTGTGACTACTAGCAAAAAAGCATTTATCTAAATATTTATTCATTAACATGAATCGAATTTAACAATATAATAGCAAACAAGGATTATTTATTAATTCTTAGGAAATATAATCTCTACAATCCGATTTACAAATAACTATAATCTGGATTGTTATTAGAAAAATTATTTATTATTACAAACTATATCGCAGACTTAATGAAAATAAAAATTTCCAATTTTCATCGTAAAAATGTTTAGTTCAAAAATTTATTTTTGATTTAAAAATTAATTCAAATTAAAATTAAAAAATAATCATATTATAATATGACAAATTCATATACTAACTAATATAATTTAGATTATCTCATATAAATATAAAAATTTTGATTCATAAAAATTGATTTTGTGAGAGAGAAGTATTTCTTTGCTTTCACTATTACCAATCAGTTAATTTACATTTCTCGCAAATGCTATAACAATCGCTATTTTCGACGGAAGAACGATAATAATGGTCTATCGTTATCTAAATCTAAGCTGACAGCCATCAACGCGGTAAAAGCCAACGCAAGCACGGAGCCATACCTTCCACCCGAAGGTCCTGTGTTAATTAATGATTCGAATCTCATTTATCATTACAGCTGTGTCGTGTTCTCAGACCTTCCACTCGCCTTCGAGCACGACCTCTCACTGTAGATACAACCTTACTTCCTCGTCCTTTTGTCCTTCTGGTCTGTATATAGGGTGTCTTCGAATGTACTAAGTGTTTTTTTGGAACAGGAGATTAATCTAAGAAAAATGACATTTCTACTATAAATGATATATGTATTTATGAAGTTATTTCAGACTTTGAAGGCAAAAAATTTGTTACATTTATTTGTTCTTTATTTTCTAGCTAATTTTAAGTAAATTAAAATTTTTTTTTTTCTCTTACCTTTATTTCAT
>NW_017259213.1:3311712-3316737 GCF_001594045.1 Atta colombica | reverse complement strand
CTCTCTCTCTCTCTCTCTCTCTCTCTCTCTCTCTCTCTCTCTCTCTCTCTCTCTCTCTCTTAATATAAAACTTTCTTTGAATTGCATATATGTATTTAATATTAAATAACAAACAATTGTTTGCTGCAACTGAATAGTTATTATTAGCATTTAATTTTCGTTAAACAAACATCAACAAAGACATTTGATAAGAATTGAGAGGACGTTCCGGTACACCCAATATACAGCGTATATACAAGCCCACCTCGTAGTTCCACTTTTCCGGCCACCCTTTGCTATGTATCCCCGCCCTTTTCTCCGCGGCGCCAGTCGCCTTTCTCTAATTAAATAACTTCAAGACACTATCCGTTACTTCATCTACTCGACCGTTCGTCCGTCTGCAGTTCTTCTTTTCAGGTTTGAACACGAGATGCCCATTAAAGCGTTTGCGCGAAATTCGATATCTCTGATATCTGCTTGGCAATGACGATTCGAGAAACCTCGAATCGCTGTACGTTACTTACTTATAGCTTGTACTTGTAGCACGAATTTGTTCACAATTCAATTTACCTTCCGAAAGTTTATCCAATGAATAAGATACAATATCGACTACATTAAAATCAAGAAGGCAAAGTTTAATTGAATACCTCTTTCAGGGAAATTTTTATGAGCAATGGTGAGAATTATATTCCTTTCGAAGATATTGGATTGTGCGCTTCGGCACGGCGGATTGCTTTATCTTTTTTCAATTTTATTTCTTTCTAGAATTCGAATCCGAATATTTTCACATGTGATGAATATATATTAATATTAACATATAGAAAAAATAATATATTATATATAAGAAAATTAATTTTACTTCGAATAGAGATATTAAAGTTGCAGAAATTCAAAAATTTGTTCGTTTATCATTCTTTAGAAGTTTAGATTAATCATCATTTATTTATAGATTAATGAGAGTGTAAAGATATGACATATTTTATTCATCCTTTTTAGCAAATCATATATTGCAAAATCGTATAAATGAACTATGTATTTGCAATGCTAGTCTTAAATAAAACGCACGTTCGTTGTCTTTTTAGAAACTGGACCGATTGCGCGGTTGAGATTCACGAAGAAACG
The DNA here is from genome assembly GCF_001594045.1 of Atta colombica. Taxonomy (NCBI): domain Eukaryota; kingdom Metazoa; phylum Arthropoda; class Insecta; order Hymenoptera; family Formicidae; genus Atta; species Atta colombica. The sequence goes on along the minus strand of NW_017259213.1, from coordinate 3,315,636 downwards.
TGACGAACGGATAGAAAGAGGAAACCAAGAGATAATCGAGAAGCCGGAGAAAGATCGTCCGAATATATCGCGGAGCTTGACTTGTCAGCCCATCCATTATTCAAGTCGCGCAGCTTACAAGTGCGCTACGCACGCAGGGCCTCATTAATCGCTTTATGTGTTTGTCCAGTGACATTGGCTAACCTATCGGATGCTTTCAGCCAGCAAACACTCTTCAGCATACCGCAAAAGATACAGCTGATCAAATGATTTTTTGATGTTTAATTCGCAACTCTCTTTCAAAAAATCCATGAAGCGATTATGAATATTGTATACACTCACAAAAAAAAACGATATCAAACAGCAATGAGAAGTATAAAAGAGACAAAATGAATGATAATGTCTTACAACTGTCCTCTCAGGTCGATCAATAAATGTATTAAATATATAGATTAAATAACGTTTATTTCTTCGTTAAAATTAAATTCGTTTTGAAGAACAGGTTCTATTGAGCATCCAAAATGCTCTGTTTGAAAGGAGATGTCGAAAAAAATCACTTATTCCACAATATTACTCAAATAATGCAATGCGCTCAACAAACGCAACTAACGATGATATTCCTTTTTACGGCGTACAGGAAATACATGAAAATAGGAATGGAAATGCAAGCTTGATGTACATGTGGCGAGAAATAGCGTACCTATCTCAAATCGGTGATCAGCTATGCGATATGCCGAATGCTGGACATCGAGTTGCGTAACCACAATCGAAACTTTGCATCAATGCGGAGGACCGCGGATTTCATGAATCCCCGCACGATCAGCATTCGAAACGAAGCTATCATGATTTCCGCGGAATCGCGGACAGTTTCCCAAACGGAAAATATTATAGATCGCATTCATGCGAACATACCATTGAACGATCAAAGAACGATAATTATCCGCAACAATAATTCTCCAATATCTTCATCGAAGACTGATTTCTTTCCAATAATTTCCAGTAATTTTTATAGCAAATGGACAATCACGCCATAATACGTGAATTAAAATGGGAAATAATATGCAATTTTTTAACGAGAAATATTAAAAATAAATATAAAAGAATATAAAAAATATGTAATGTAATATTATGAAAGCAGTGCAATGTTTGATAAAAAATTTCTTTGATGCAATTAATAAATGGAGATTTTATCTATCTCGAAACTGTATCATTCTTTGTACGCCCTTCCACTATCCATCGTCTTAATTAACACGCTGTCGTGCAGGTCTTACGTGGTTCATTTCATCGCGAGAAGTAGATCGCATAGATTAAGTCTTCAACGGGTAGGGCATGCAGGCGTCAGTACGTTAGCAATTAACGAGGTTTTAAAGGGGCGCACTAGCGATAAATAGGTAACTATAATATTGTGGAAGGTCTGGAAGCTTTCCATCACTCGGCAATAACCAACCAAAATAATCAAGAGCAATGATAGTAGAATAAATGTAACATTACAATATTTTAATTTATAATAAAATAATTTAAATTAACAACGACAAACTTTTATTAATTGTACCAATATAAAAATATATTTAATATCAAAAATATTGTTACATATTTTATAATTTTTATATATAAATGAAATGTATAAAATTAGGAATAAGATAAATAAATGAAAAATAAAGATAAATTAATAAATATATATAATAAGTTAACGAAATTATTTTCTCATATTATCGAATTATTAGATACTACTATTAATTGACAAACCGTCAAGCGAATGTTCGTAGGATCGTTCAAATGAAAGCGGTTCTTTCCACGTGACAACAGCTAGGTGTGATTTATTCCTCTGCAACGTGATTGGATCGTTGATCCTGACGGATGAGAGGCATCCGTCATGCTAGCCGACTGGAACTAGCACTAGTACCTCTTTGTAGTACACATACACCATAAAAGTAACTGAAAAAGGAACGCGAGCCTCAGTCACGATATAACGAAGAACCAGTCACGGCATAACCAAGTACGCGATAAAAAGGAGAACGATAGGTATTAACCTATTGGCATATAACAGCACATAAAATTGCATGCCTACATTGACTTTTTATGTCAAACATGTGAGATCGATGGCTGCAAAACGTAAGAAAGCTTTTCGGATCAATACTTAAGCGAACCTCTTTACAGATACTTATAGGTATTTTCGAATATTAAAAATTTCCATAGAAACACCTAAAATTATAATGTCAGAGAGACATATGTTAAATTTATAATTAATACAAGTTTAGTTTTCATACAAAACTAACAAATAACAATTAACTAATGCAAAAGTAATAAGATAAACAAGTAAATTGTAGAAAGATAAACAAGTAAATTGTTATTTAATTTTCCCTCATGGCATCATATATTCATGTTGGTTCAATGTTCTGTAAAGTACCATTGTGACATTCAATAAAGGAAAACTAAATTGCAATTTTAAAAATATTATAATATCATGATATGATTATAGTTTTAGAAAGTATATTGATATTTGAAAAATATATTGATGTTTTTATAATATATTTTCAAATATTTAAATAAAAACTAATTCTTTAAACATTTTAAACACAGTACTTTCGAATATATACGATATTTTAATATATTCTCGATGATATATGCCTTGATGATTTTATGTGATATATTAATATAATAATTAATATGATATAATATAACAAAAATATTTGTTTCACAATATAATTTTTTGTTTAATTAAACAATCTTTCTCCGATATTGTTTGGTTCGCGAGACTGTCTCGCAAGCGTCTGCGGCGGACTGCAACGGCAAGCAGCGCGTATTCCCACGTCAAATTTTGCGAAAACCCCTTTTTTCATTTCCGCGGGATAAATTACCGTGTGCCTGTGTAACACGCTATCCCCGTGAGATTGTATTCGGATGCGTGCATACATATAGCACGCGCGTAGTATTTTATACTGTACGCACATCTGCGGCTCCACGGTGCGCATATGCACCCTGCGGCAGACGGGCCGGTATCGCGGACTGACAGTTTTCGCTATATTTGGCCTTTGATAAATTTCCACGGGTCCGTGTGATTCAAATTCTGTCGGTGCGTCGACGCGGTCAACCATGCTCTTCGAAATAGCAAGCAGAATTAAGTCAAAATCACAACCATGGACCTTTAATTATCGTAGTTTAATTATCGTAGTTATATTCTTTGGATATTCCACATCTTTTAATATCGATGGAATTATTAGTTTCTCTTCAATTCATAATTAATATTAATTATGTTTATTAAATATTAAATAAGCTTAATAAAATATTAGTATCTTAATATTTAATATTATATTTATGTAAATCTTCATGTACATTTCAATACCAAAAAAGACTTTGTACAAAATGTCTAATACTATTGTCATTTTTATTAGTAAATCAAAATTATCATATTAATAAATTATTTAACACTTTATAAAATTCTAAATTTGCTCATTATTGACCATATTTTTATATGTATATTACTTTGTATATTACGAGGCATATTAACATTTACTTATTTTTAATTACATTTACTAAATCGACATAGTAAAAATAAACTATTGATTAAAATTTATTTTATTTTATTTATATGATGTTGTAATCAATGGAACATACAAAATTAAAGGAAATCCTAATAATATGTTAAGTAAGAACTATATTAGCTTACTTATGGACTATTTAGGTAATATAGATTTATATCCTAATACTATCTCCCTATATTCCGCCCTTATTTAAGATTAAATCCGCTAATCTCGTTATAAAATATGCGTGGCGTGTAAGAGCGAATAGCGAATGTATAAGTGATATTAAATCACTATTACGCTGTAACTTTACTAAGCTGGTCATATATGTAAAATATTAATAATGCCAGACATCAAGATCCAGAAAGAGAATAATATAATATATATTATAATATAGATTTTATATAAAGTTACTTTAATGTTA
>NW_017259213.1:3301202-3311552 GCF_001594045.1 Atta colombica | reverse complement strand
ATATATATATATATTATGTATAAATAGAAATTTATACATAGATAATTTATTTATATATTTTTTTTATCACGTAACATTTTTAATAATTTATACCTCTAATTTAAATTCATAATTTGTAATTATTGATTGTTAAACATAACATAATAAAAAAATACAACAAAAATTTCTTACTTGCCAAGATCAAGAATTCTTTTCTATTTCTGTTACCATTTCATTTATTTCGTGCAGCCGCAAATGACAGTCAACGTCGCGTCGCGTCAGGCGGACCGTGTACTTAAAACTTTAAATATGTTGACTCCAGAACTTCGCGTTACGTCATAGTACTAACATTTCAAGATACAAACTGCAATCCACAAGCAAGCACAAACGAGGTACAAATACGATACGCAAGCGTGACAAAGGATTATCTAATTAAACCGCGCGCGCGAGTTACGTCACGACCAACGTAACGCAACTAATCGCTTTGCTTAACGAGAACGAATCGACATGCAGGCAGCTTAAATAATTATCTATCGACGATCGATCCGCTAAATTAAAACGCACCTTATGTAATGCATAAGCTGGAGCATTACGGCGTGACTTATATAAGTTAGCGACGTTTTGATTCATTAGCTCTTAAAAGCATCTCCTTGAAAAACTAATTAAGAAAGGCGAGCTACTAGATTAAAGTTTTTGTTGATAACTTTTGCATATAAACTCAAGCTGAGAAACGCGATGGATGGTTTACGCAGCACCTCATTTTTATCAGTGATGAAAGATTGACTGTAATACAATCAAGCCCAATTCTCTACAATTATATATTTATATGTATATATATCGATATTATTATAAATTAAAGAGAAAAATATCATTGATATATATATATATATATATATAATTAATTTATAATCATTCGAATATATATTTAAGTTTAAAATATATTTTTTTAAAGCATCGCGTAATTTCTTCTCTATGTAAAATTGATTTAGGATATATTGAACTTATGTAAGCGATCACATTTACTTCCAAGTTTGTTAGCTTGTGTAAGTCTAATTGTAAATTTAACATTCTTGATGCTATAATTTCAGGTAAATTAGAAAAATTTATAGCATGACAAAAACTATCTTAAGTTTCGATTAATTAAAACTTTCTTGCATTTCGCAACAATCAATATTTATCTATGGATTGGAAACTTGTAATAACCATGTAGTAACGACGATACAGTTACCCAGCCAATGATTAATATTAATATTTCAACATAATCGATCGAATAACTTAAGACGCTTTTATTAGGGAAGAAGCGACAATCCTACATAATCTTTTGTTATCGCTAATCTTGCTCGACAGAAGAAAGTCGCTGAGCTATTCAGCTTTCTCATTAAATTATGCCCGTGTGGAAAGTACGGCCTTTCATGAGCTGTCACTGTGCCAGCCTTAAATAGAAGGTGCCCGAAACTTCTGTTCCCCCATCGAAAGACTCCATCGCCGAATAACTTTTAATGTACAAAGATCACCAGGTTCTGTGTTCTATCGCGAGTCATCGTAATCAAAGGTCACATCTACTCTTCCCTCTATAATTGAAGAACAAAGAAGCGAAATGCAAATAAAGCTGAATTAAAGTCAGTTGAAACCATTGGCCAAATAACTGATGGTCTTCACCGTCCACAAAGCGATGTACTGAAAGGCACGAGAAATGCCTTATTTCTTTCCGCTCTGTACAATTTCAATCATGTTCCAGAAGTAGTTAAAGTTCCAGAAATAGTTAAAATTAATTATTAACTTTATAATAAGTATCAATTAAAAAAACCCCTGATTAATTGTAAATTAAAGAGTTAAAATAAAAAATATAATCTATTTATTTAATAATTAGAAATTGAAGAATGTCTTTATTATCTAATGAATTCTAGAATTAAAGAGAAATTGAAAACAAAAATAGAAAAAAAAACAGTTTATATTTTACGTTCATATGCATTTTCTGAATTAAATAAATATACTCATGTAAAAAAAATACCAAAAACAGAAATTACATATAAAAATTACATATAACCGTACACAGATAAACATGATGCCATATTTGCTATCCTCAAGTGACTCTGCGGATACTCACATGAAAGAAACACGTCGCGAGGTATACGAAGAAAAACGTCAAGCGAGATATCGTTATCGCACGTTTCATGAATTCATCGCGATAAAATGTATATAAGCTGTCCCGAGTGGCATGCGTATTTTTCAACTCGTGCAATTGCAAGCGCATGTTCATATTGCACTGTATGTTTTGTCAATGTTTTAATCATATTATTTCAATATAGTAGCTAATATTTATTAATATCGTATATGAAGTGATACATCTCTTTTTATAAAATACTTAAAAAAATCGCATATTATTTTTTTATTCATGTCATTGATCAGAGGTTGCATTAACCCGTTTTGTATCCATGGGTTGAAATATTTCGAGCGCTCTTTTATAAAACGTGTCACCTTGGTAAATTTTTTCAAGAGTTTTATTAAATCAATTTAAAAACTGATTTTAAAATTTTGATTTAAGAAATTTGTTATTTATTCGCGCGCGCGCGAAGCAAAAAAAACAATAAAAATATAAAAATTGAAAAATCTATTGTAATAAATAGGCATATTTAAGTCCATAAATTTTTTAATCTAAAAATGCTCTTTTCTGCATTTTAATGCAGAATAATATCGGTTTTATTTAAAAATCATAATTTCGAATTCGATATGAAGAAAGAATAATTTTTTTCACTGAATCATTTTATTTATTTACTGATTTTAAATAATCTATAAACAACATTATTTCAATAATGTTGTTTAATCAATTAAAAAAAATTCTAAAATTTGAGGTCCCTAAAAATTTGCTGTCCTGGATCCACTCAAGTCATACTTTAATACGACACGTCATCGATATTAAAAGAATTCCAAAATAAAATTTAAGCGCTACACATAAAATAAAACAAACAATTTTGATGTGTTAATAAATTTCTAAAAGACGATATTATTTCTTTTAATTCAGCTCGAACGAAAATGCACGCTACAACATTGCAGAAAGTTCTGTATTAATCATCCGTGTCTGTTATATATAACAAAAGCGTCGAACTTCTTAGAAGCTGCGCATCAATCTCGCCTAAAACGTTTGACAGAGTAAAATATTACGAGGCGTTTGAAGCGCAATCAAGCTGTAGTCCCGTACAAACGGCCTCGACTCGATTAGCCTTGTACATCCTTACATCCATATATGCAGGAGCTTATTCGCGATAATGGCGGGCGTGAACGATATTTCACGACGGCCCCTATATCATCCTGAACTACAGCATATAAGCAAGTGCGATCGCGGATAACGAGCGACGGCTTTGTCCGTAAGCTGTCACGGGTTGTGCAACCTGATTCCGAGGAGAGCATAGTAGGAAATTACAGCGCGCGTTCGTGTCCGCGCTACGATCGATCAATGCACCGATAGTTTTTCAAAATCGTCTTCGCTTCGTAATCATTAGTCACTCCAAAACCGGGATTGACAAAGATATTAAATGATATTTTGCGTCATAAGCAAAATTTAACCCAGTTTCACAAGGAAAAGGAAGAAGAGAGAGAAAGAGAACTCTTCCACTACTGATAATCAACTTTGCCAGCATTAGCGACGATTAATAGTTGTTCCACGCTGGCAGCTGCGAGTGAAGGCTCGGTTCAGCGTTTTGGAAATGTTAACTCGGACGTATTAAGTCCGCTAATTATATCGTATCCTGTGTACATGTGCGAATTACCGCCACAAAGGCAGAAATTTCGAATACTCAGTCAGTAACGGCGCGACATAATTACGTAATATTTCAAAATTACACCTCTGACCGATATCATTCGAGACATATTACTTTTTTATCTTTTTGTTACACAAATCGACTGTTTGTATTCACGAGATATTCGTGCAAAAAACCTACATATAGGATATTAATATTCCGCCGGATATTTTGGGCTTATCGACTTAGCGGCGTCTCTTTAAGATCCTACGCGTCTGCCTCTTTAATCTTATGGAAGGTAAATTTATCATTAGGCAAACAAGACAGACGGCAATGTTTGCACCTTATTATAGGTCCCTTTTATATATATGTATGCATACTTTTGCTGCGTGTGTATTTGAAGATATAATAAATATATGCGGCTCTCACACAGAGATAGAAAGTGAATCAATTTATCGTTATTTTATGTAAATTATATTAACGCGTAATTATATCAACGCTTTTTTGATAATATTATTTTTCTATTAATAATAAATTCATAGTATTATTATACTATCATATTCATAGTATTATTATAATATTATATATCACAGTACTATTATTATTAAAAAATATAATCGATCATCTATAGCAGCGCATACGAACAATTTATAGAATATTTTTTAATTCTACATTAAAAATTTTTTAAAAATATGCAATAACTAGGAAATAGCCTTAGTCAAGCTGGATTTTTAGTGCTTAAGTAATTCGGAGTGAATTATATATATGTATCCAATCCTGCAAACTGTGCGGCGAATTCAATTTTAAGTCTTGAAATGCAATCTTAACAGAGCTAGAATAATATTACAAATTAAATTGACAAGCAATTTAACAATATTGATATCTATTATAGACATCTTAGAAAGATATTAATAATCTAATGCTGAAAGCATGTAACATAAAGATATGAATTTTAGTTGTACAATATATGATAATTTGTCCTTATTTTTTAATTCCGGAAATAAAAGTCTATTTCTGTCTTACATAGCAAGTTTTTTCTAAAATATCTTACTATCTTTTAAAATATGTTATCTCTTCAGTTTAGATAAAATTAATATTACGTGTTTATTATAGAGAAATGTCTAAAGTCTATTATCATATATTTAATAAACAATTATACATAAACAATATAAATACGTATGTTTATTTTTTTTATCGCTTTATTTTATCGCTACGAGAAGTAATACATCTCATAGCGAGAAATTTTTTGAAAATTTTTAATAAAGAAATTCAAAAAAACTTTTATTTTCAAACATTTTTAGCAGCTGGATATTACGTAAAAATTTCATTCATTCGCATTATATATCTACCATTAGAAAACAAATTAGCATGTTATATTAAATAAATATATAAGTTAAACAAATATTCCAAGATAATATATTTTTGTAAATAATATATATAATAAAATTATACATATATACGCACATATGCATTGTATCGTTACGTAAGGCATACCAGAGGCAATGTCGTTACGAAAATGGCTTAAGCCCGTGTTAATTAAGGAAGGCTTTAGCCAGTACCGGCTATAATCACCCGCAGCGGGCGTCGCCATGGCGACTACAGAATGCGTAGAAAATGGCCGCGAGATGAGGAAATGAATGAAGTAGAGGAAAGGAGAAAGGGAGACTAAGGCCGCCAGTGCAACTGTTTTTACAAGACAGGATCGTCGGTCATTTGTCAGTCTCTCTCCGTCTCATCCTTCCTATTTCTCATCACAAGACAGCCTACACGTTATGATTGGTGGTTATTACACCACACAACTGACTGTATTATCTTCATGTCGTAGCAAACTGCGTATTCTGTTGATTTTCTATGGTCCATATGCATTATTTATGCTCCATTATCTCACTAATCGAACATCACAATCAGAAAAAAGTTCTTCTACTGACAATAAGTTAATTAATTAAATTTACATTCAAATTGTGACACATATAATATGCAAAAAATCAATTAATATAAAAAAAATAAAATATCGTGTATTTTAACAACACCTGTTTAATAAATTTATAACAATCTAACTTGAGAAAATTCAAAAGCGTATTTTATTGCATTGAATAAAGTTTAATTGATAACTCATAAATTGATGACCATATAAACATAAACAATTTTATATATACAATTTTAACTTGTTTCAAATAAATATAACTAATTAGATTAATTAGCCAAATAGTTGATATCGAATATTCTATATGAATTTAATCTAGATATTACATCATAAAAACAAATTATTGTTACTATGAGTTTATTATTCTTTTCTTTATTATAAACCGATATTTTTATTTATTTAAAGCATATTCTTTATAAATATTTAAATGAATATATTTTTTTGTCTTCATTATTTTGTGAATAGATTACGTTTGATATAATAAATCAAATATTTTATATAGATTTTTAATTTAGATATTATTGTATCATTTGAAAAAGAAATTTATCGATAAGATAAATCAATTACAGTCTTACAAACCGAACGAATTTATTCTTCTTGTTACGAAAGTCGTAACAAGGAGCTAGCAAAAAAATGAAATTAGTAGAAGAAGACTATAATAACAATAGAAAAAAAACTAGTGATCGTAGCTCAGTCAATTTTTTTTTCAAGCAATACAAAGTACTTTACTACTACTCGAATATTTTATGTCGCAATCAGTCAGAGAATAGAATAGAGCGGAATCGAAATCAGTCGAAATCGGTATCAGTCCAGTCCAATACGGTTACACGAAGGGTTGCCGATTAATGCAAATGTCTAACCTATTGCGGTGCATAGCGTAGGCCCGATCTAACTGATGAGCCGATCGCGGAGAACCGTAAAGGACAGAAGAGAATGAACCAAGAGAATGGAACGAGCGAGTGAGCGAGACTAACGATGATATGGACATGGAGTTGTCTAGAGCGCGTGGAGTTGGTGCTCAGGGAAGGGTAGGAGAGGGTCTATTCTGAATTACCCCCAACCTAAACTGGACCTGCTCCACGACTGTTCGACCACAGCGCTTCAATTTAGAATGCTAATCAGGCGGCGTTCCTCCCTTCAGCCTCTCGGTCGACACACCGGCCATTGCGCCGGTTTAATGTCTATACGTGTATTCATCCCTTAATCTGACGGTACTTGGAGGGTCAGAGGTGAGTCGCCTTTAACCAAGAGCTAGTGCCACTATGTCAATGTCTCTGCCGTAGGAGAATTCTCGCCGCAGTGAGAGATCGAAGCTGGCCGGCAACATCCTTCTAGCAAAGCCGAGAATAGTTGGAGGTCGCCGACCCTGAGGACTCAACTGGTCCCCTCGCTTTGATCTCGCGTCAAGACAAGTATATAGACGAACGCATGTTTGAAGGCCGGACACCATTGATCGATGGACATTTTCTGCCCGTCAGCAAATCGTGCAGTGAATGAGAATAGCAAGCTGCCTCGAGACATCCGCTGTACAATGCCGGTACTATGTAACATACGAAATTGCAAAATTTAACCTCGCACCGGTAACAAATAGTCTATCCAACTTGTAATAAAAATAACCTACATAAATGGGAATTTAAATAAAAAATCTGTACAGTCAAAAAATATCGATGTGAATTTAATATCATATTTTTTAGAATGTACAACGGTGTTTGTATAATTCTCATCGTATTGGTGTTAATATTACTAGAATTTAATATCATTGATGTTAATATTAATATCACACAGTGAGAATTATGTAGACATCATATGATGTTAAATCCACATCGATATTTTTGAGAATATACGTTATAAGCGACAGATTAGATAAAATCTTTCGTGATACTTGTTAAACAAAACTTGCCTTTCTTAAAATAATCACTCAAATTCTGCAAGAAAGCACAGTAAGACGCGATATCTCAATTCATAATTCACAATTATAATCCAGCAGCTCATTTCATACCTAATTAAGCCATCTTACCGCAACTGATAATTTCTCGAGCTGAATATAGATGTCCTTCGTGATTAATTTTCATTAAACAGGAAAGTATCTCTTCTGATAAACGAAGATATCTGTGTATTTTAAATGTCTCTTGTTTAAGAGAACGGATGGATCAGGAGACAGAATTTCAATTAAACATTTACGCGCCGCGAAAGTCCTCCAACGTCTTACGTAACTTTACGCGGAGCAGCTTCAGAATCATTGAATCATTTATTAATTCGCTGATGGAAGTACCGTTATATGTAGGAAAATTCTCGGCACGTTCCTCTCTAATTGATGAACTTGTTAATTAGCTAATAACAATGAAAGCCCCACTAAACTAACAGCTCGTAATCGAATTCAGTTTTGACGTATATAATCAATCAATACAATAACAAAAATATCTTCCAAATAAATCGAATCTTCGAAATAAAGAACATTAAACAAAGTGGAAAAAAATAAAGCGTACAATTATCATGTCGGGCGACGAGCCAATCCGTGACTGCAGGATTTAAATAAAATTATCGGTAATTCCATGAACAATCCGACACGCTCTGAATACAAGTGTCAAGCTAAATTACATAGCTACAACGTAAAATCTATAGCTATACGTGCGCGCGCGCGAACTCGGGGCACGGAAAGAGGATTTTGTTTAAATTCGCATTTAATTTTACCGCGCGAAATCCGAATAACGATTTAATTTACGTCACGCCAGTATATTCATCGCGTCCGAAAGAAAATTAATGGATTTTACGCCAACGGCGAAAGCCGGACGTACTACTAAATTATCAAGAGAGCGCTCATGTAATGCACGAGCTGACGCGGCTAGTCACGTTACATTGCCACGAACTGAACAAAGAGTACATGCTGAAAACGCACACTTTACTCGGCAAACAAGATTTATATTCAGACACAGTTTCTGAGATAAATGGGACTGTATACCTTTATCTCATCAGTTGAATATATGAGAAATATGCGCGTACAAAACGATCTTTACTCCATTCGGTTTATATGTATCATTTAATTGCAATTTAAATGACGATATCAAACAGAATAAAATTACTGTAGGCGCAAGAGGAAACACTACGGAATTACAATTTCAATCGCAGCGATGCTGTACAATTGCTTTCCGAGTTGCTATGCCCCACTTTACTCAATGACACGATAAAAGCAACTGGAACAGACCGTCACTGACGAGAAATAAATTACCGCCAAACGTATCGTTACGCTGCAACGTTTTATAAAAACTATCGTGAAATCTTTTGATTACTTCTAACAACTTCGTTAAAATGTAATCGTTTCGCACTTTCGCATAACCATTTTGATCTGAAAGAAATCATTCTTGTTAACGCCGAGCAGACGTGATATCAATAATTGACAAAGGAACAGAAAGATTCATCGTGCAAATGAAAAAAATTAAATGATCTGAACTTTTTCGTACAGTTATAATAATTAATAGATGGATTGCAATTCATTTCAAATTTAAACATTTCTCTATCTAAGTTTATAATCAGCGACACAAGAATTTCACAATAAGAAAAAAAGAGTATTCAAATCATAGCATAAAAATTATCTTTTTATTCCCTATATATAAAATACGCAAAAGATCATCAAGGTACAAAATTATGTTCAAATTTCAAACAACAAATATATCTAAACAAAAAAAAATTTTTTTCTAAAAATTTAAAAAATTCGAAACAATATTTCCTTGCCTAATTTTGAAAATTGAGCAAAATCCTCTAATTAAATTAACTGAGCTTTTCTGGATCGGTGAATGTACGAATTTGGCTAAACCCGAAGAGTAATTAAATTTTCATCGAGACACGGCCTCAACTCGACTCGATGGTCGTCGATCTGTGCCGCGTTGATGCGCGACCACGCAAATTGCACAATCGACAGGTGGCGATGACGATTTTGAGCCCGGAGGAGCGACACGTTGATTGCAAACGCGGTCACGTTCTTCTCCAGAGATATATATCAATCCCGAAAGACATACTAATCACGCGCCATTCTTGTGCCGACACCGCCATATTCTCCGCTGCTCTTCTGCCTTCCAATTTTCGATAGAACGCACCTGGGCTTCGTATACACGACATGACGCACGACAGTGAAGCTTGATATTTCAATTCAACTGCCACAGAAGAATTGACATTCAAATAAGTAAACGATTAGCAAATGTTGCATTTTGTTGATAATTGTGAATAGAGATAATTGTTTTCTAGACAATGTAATAACTTGGTAGAAAATAAGAAGCAATACAATTCAATCGAGTCATTTTCTAGAAATAGACAAACATTTCATCGATGAACGATTTCTAGATCACTCTGTTTAATACAGAAGTACTGAAAAGATACTGAAATCCATCTAGGTGGATGACGTAGTCTATTCTCAATATGGTGATTCCGAGATACATCGACAAAACCCAGCGTGTTTACAAAACTCTGTGATTGCAAAAAATGATTCGTAGGCAAATCGCGAGAGGATTCCGGAACCGTAAGGAGCGAGGTCGAAAATCAAACGTGAAACCCTGGGTATCTTCGGAGGAAATACGCATGAAAGGAGCACAAGAGAGAAAGGAGGATCGAGGCCAGGGGAATACGTATTCAAAGCCAGTTCACTCAGTAACGAGATTCGGCCGAAATTCCGAAATTCAGAAACGCCCCGTTATATACTTGTTTCTTTCTCGTCCTGCT
>NW_017259213.1:3294889-3301102 GCF_001594045.1 Atta colombica | reverse complement strand
CTCTCTCTCTCTCTCTCTCTCTCTCTCTCTCTCTCTCTCTCGCCCCCCCCCCTCTCTCGCCTCGCTCGGCGTGAATGGTCCTGGTCCCCGCTTCCGTTGGTACGGACACATTTGATATACGGACCGGTATATGCATCATACGGCGGTGCGCGCGTATATAGATTACCGAAGGCGCGAGAGAGAGTACAATGGAGTGTAATCAACGCCGTCGGGAACGGTGTGCCGCGTCGTCCGCGTTAATATTAAATCGCAGCTCCTGCGGTTGTCTCGAGTGCTTAACTCAGGGATCTTCCCTCACCTCTTCGTCATATAGTTACCGACGTCGGTCGGCTGCAGACACCTCCTCCTCTGATTGCGAGCTGTCCTAAACAGCGCTACCCTGTTGCCGGTACTCGCATTCTCTCTCTTAAGTTAGCTCGCGCAATACCAAGAAAATCGTCGATATTAGCTTGCTCGAGACACGTGAAGTGCATGATAGATACGGAACTACACTTCACTTATAATTTCACCATGAATCAGCCAGCTAATCTGATTTCTCCTCATATCCTTCTATAGAACGGTTTTACTCTTCATTTGCACTTTAGAATCGCGTTCGAGAATGTGATGTGATCGCCGCTGCCTCTTTACGCGATACGAACCGCTTATTATCCACGGGTAATTGGAGCGGAGATAATCGATGCACGCGGATGCTATAGAACACGGTATGTAGAGCACGGCAACCTGGTAACAGTTAATTCATCGTCAAATATTATCCGATATCTCGAAGTGTCATCGCTTTGAAAACAGATTTCCTTCACAAGTTTGAAATTTCTTGTTAATTGCTGGCCACATGATACAGAGTAGATCATCATTGATCCTCAATGTTATATAAATGCCATTTAATCGTTAAACGTGGAAGCTTCTTTTTACTAATCGCGTAATTTAAATCTTTAAAAATAAAATAATTAAAAGAAAGAGAGTTATCAGCTCTGGAGAATAATTATATTTAAATCTCTCTCTTTCGCGAAAATAATATAATTCTTTAAATTTAGTTATATCTCGAGATGTCTAAATTTATATTATAATTAAAATCTTTTCTTCCTTTTATCCAAACTATTATATATAATAATATTTTCAATAATATTTTTAATAATGAAATTAAATTAAAAACTAATGAGTTATAGACTCTTTTAATTAATATAACAAACAGTGAAAAGTTTATATAGAAAGCTATATAGAAGTCAACCTGTGGTTGTTAAAGATTTCGAGATATACATTTATTGACTTCTGTAAATTTTGTTTCACTGTTTGTTGTAATAATATTTTCAAATATCGAAAAGAGATAAACTATAAATCTTTAAACGCCTTTTTCGTATGCCTGGATTTCCTTCGCCAAAGCTTTTCCAATGCTTTTCCCATTGCTTGTTCTATTGCTTGTTTCATTGCTTATAACTTTTTTTATTAATAAAGATACATTTGATACTATTATATTTTTTAATGTTTCAATTGAAAAAAATAGCCGAATTTATTCTGAAAAAAACAAGTTTTTTTACATTAATTATTTATAACAAAATTGCAAATAAATAAATTAACGTAATTTTTCATAAGAGTTACATAACTTATTGGCTCCCTAACAGTCTAAAAAGTACTAATATGCACATACAAACTGCAAAATAGATTGCAGAAATATGAAAAAAAAACTAAAAACAAAAAGATGGAATATACATCCCACTGCCTCTCAAAGAGTTAAGAGTAAATTATGCACAGACAAATTAAAATCAGATTTTCATTTGTTATCGCAAAATATTTTTTTTTCTAGCGAGAAAGGAGACCGTTTCATTATAAATCAGGAAATTCATTGTTTATAAATCTTGTTTACAATAACTCCACACAGTTAATTTATTATTTATATATATATTTTTTACGGTGACTCCACAGTTCTCACGGGGCAAATATATACATTTGTTATTTTCGAATATTGGTTGAAGTTAAAGCATATTTACATATCTACAATCTAAAATTATGATGATATACTCGATGTAATTATAACTTGGACGTAAAACGAAGCAGATTCTTTGCGCATTATGTTAAATATGTTAATGATGAATATTCAGGGAATACAGTGACCGAGAACACACATTCAGTGGCGCAAGCGCACAAGTGATAAGTAGGTCGATTCTCGAATGACGCAGCTGACGAGGAAGTTATGACTTGTAACGTGACAATAAATCTGAATAGGTACGCGCAAGCTGAGTTTATAACTCTCGCGTCATCGAAGAATCATTAGCACGCGAGACACGATATATAAAGTACACGTCGATTTAGCATTATAATGTTTCTTCCGTAGGGAATAATAAATCGAACAAGTGCCGATTTCTCATCATCAATTAAGCTGCCTCTCACAAATAAGCGTTTCCTGACAGCGACACCGTTTTTACATAATTTGCGATTAGATATGGCCGTAATTTTCCGGTTCGTCAGTTATAAAACACTCTTTATGATGCTGCTTATCATAGTAGTTCGTTAATGTTCTCATCGATCGTTAAAAAGTTTACTGTCGATTATAAGAACCATTCATGGCGAAATTACAAGCTTTAACATTGCGCAATGACAAACGTAAAAACCATATTATTCACAGTGGAGTTAAACCGAATTAAAGATAAAATCGCGTTCTTTTTTTATTTTACTTTTATGCCAAATAACCAGCTTGTTGGATGAATAACTAACTTCTTTGGTCTTTTGAATCTTAATAGTTATCTTTATGTTTTATGGGATTTAAAAAAAAAATTGACAAATACAATGAATGTTTTGCAATATCAGAAAATTATTCCGTAAATGAAAACATAGAACGGTTCCGTTTCTATCTCGCGATTCGATTATGAGTTACCAACTTATAGCAATTTATCATTTGCTATTTACTTGCCGTTTACTTATTATGCAAATCTTCGTTGCTATACCTACTCCAGTATCATTAATCCTTAAGTCATGTCGTCTCGTGCTTTTCTCATTTAATCTACGTGATGCAATGCAACCGTCTTCTTTAAGATCTTTAAGAAAGAAATTTTTTCATTAGAAAAAACGTTTATTAACTATATACCCTAAATAAAATATAAAAAAAGAGATTCGATAAAAACATTACGTTTTAGCTGCACCCGTCTGCCACCAATTTGACTTTGATAAATAATATTCTCTTCTATGCGTTTTAATAACAAGATAGTCGAAGCTATTGCTATCAACGAGATTCGAGGCACGTTCCAGACCCGACTCAATATTGGATGGTCTCGAAGATGCCCCCACATCCTTATCAAATGCACCCGGTTATCGAGGAGAGAAGAACGAAAACGAGATTCAGTTGATTTCATCCACTGTGTATGTGTAAGACCTACCCTTTTGCAATTTCTTGCCCCGCGTTCCTCCTTTCCATCCCTCTCTCCCGCGACGTCGTGTAATCGCGCAATTGCAAGTCTGCTTCCCTGTGGAATAGGTGAGCGGATTCCGCGACTCTGGTCGGTACCACCACCGGGTATATATATCTACTGTCGGGTGCCGTACTTTGGAGACATTTTCGTTATCTCGGGAGAACGTCAGCTTTCGTTATCTGCGGAGAGATAACCGCCGGCATTAAGGCGGAGACGAAGACGATCTCGCCAGACAGGAGACGAAATTTAATTCGCTCTGATACGCCGCGCGCGTTTCCGTACACCGATTTTCGGAGCACTCCCGAGGTTACATTCCGTGCCAGTATCGTTACTGGGCACAGTCCGGAGTAACGGATATCTCGAGGGGAAGGCGCGCCGAAATGTTCTTTTTCATCGTGATGATAAATGAAGCGACGAGAGTTATATAGATCTAAACTACAGAGAGAAAGAGAAAGAACGAGATAGACAAAGGAAAGAGTTGAACAAGAAAACAAAAATTTAAAAGAGAAAATATAATTCTGCTATTAATTAATTTCCTTATTGTTAGACAATATATCAAATAAGAATTTAACTACTTCAATAAAGTAAATATTATTTTAAACAATATTTTATAACTTTTTGTAAACTGCAAATCTATAAATATACGAGATGTACTAATTCAAGAATAAATTTTTGCAACAAAATTTTGCAACAAAAATTTGGAAAATTGCAATTCTGCTATTAAATAATTTGTATATTAATTTACGAGAATATATTAAATACTGATATAACTATTTCAACACTGACTGAAGTAAATGTACTATTTTAAACAAATTTTGTAACTCTTTGTAAATTTTATACAAGTAATACATGGGAATATAAAGATATACTAAAATCCAAGGATAAATTCTTGTAACGGACGGGAAAGGAAACATTGAGTTAACGGGCAGCATTAATTCTGTCGCCTATCGTACAATGTTGCGTCAAATTGCGTTGTGCCGAGATGACCCTTCGATAACACATTTCGCTATAAATGTCTAACAAGCACTCTGGCCGTTATAAGCACAAAGCAAGATAAAGTGGAATGTTACAGCTTTATGGGCATAGCTTCATCCTAGAGTAGCCTAAGGCAACACCCAGGCAGAATATCCATCCGGTGTTAACGCGGGACGGTCCGGGTCTCAGTGTCGAATTCCGGGGATAACCCGTGGATAGGCTATTTGCTGACAGCCCGGGCCTTTGTGACTAGAGTTTCGTTAAGCGTCAAATTTCGTTTGGATCGCTCTACGGCGCGAGGTGAGCTGCTATTCGACGTTTTCTAGTCAAGAGCGTTTCGATGTTCCTGTCACGTTGGTCCTATAAAGTCCGTCGGTCCTATAGCCGCCGCGCGCTAGATACGCAATGAATGGCAAAAAAACTTCAGACTTCGATATTCGACTTTTAATACAACGCAGACGGGAATGACTGGACATCTGTATATAAGCATCGCGCATCGCAGTAATGACAGAAAAGTTTTCCTCGTATCGAAATTGTAAAAAGTCTTCTCTTTTTACGTAGATATTTTTTACATACAAACTGTATGAACTATGCATGCAATAAAGATATTTCTCATATATAGTTCACAATTATTGCATGAATATTTATTTATAGATTAATTTCAAATGAAATATGAGAGAGAAATAATTTCTTTAATATATACGTTTCCAAAATGATTGAAATTTCTTTTACTAAAACGACTAAATGGATAAAACTAGAATCATTGAAGTTAATACTTAAGCTGAGTTATAATATCTCATTATTATATAACGTAAGTAAAAATAAGATTACTATATTAAGTGCTGCGTTTGTATAAATGCTGTGATAAATGTTGCTGCCAATTTTTGTTTAATTAAACGCGAAGGAGAAACGTAAATAAATATGATTTGACGATACATTCCGTAGAATCTAATCGCCTTTATGAAACTTTCTTGAGGCTATTATTTTATACGTGGCCTGGCATGCACCTGCGCTCTTGCGAACTTTGGTCAGCGGCACGAAACAAACTGACGTGCTGACTGAACGTTAGAAACTTGCTGAAGCAATCAACATTTCCGGGATACTCTTACAACTACGTCAATTAACCGGTCGGTGTGTTCGAGCAACTTTATACAAAGCCGCGGACAGGCTTCGTCTTAATTCGTGTTGCCAAAATAATTCCTACCGCGACCGCGTGCAGTACATGCTGTTATTTCCATGCGGAGGTACACAGTGCACCTTCTGAATCTTAAGATAATACAAACAATTCTAAATAAACAGTTATTTCATGTTGACAAAATAAATAACATTATAACAAAAGTAAAACACAATATTAAAATTACAGATAAAAATATTTTATGCGATAGAAATATTTAGTAGTATATTCACAAATCTTACAATTATTCCACAAAAATTGTATTTAACGAATTAAATGTGCGCGAATGTTAGACTTAAATGTTAAGATTAATAATAATAATATTATTATTTATATCAATATAAATGTTCACATATTTTGGTGTACAAAAATTCTGTAGATCGTAATTTTAATCGAGATTACGCGCGGAAAAGTTAGCGACCATTTGCGCATAAAATGCACGATAAAAAGATTCGTTCTACTGCGCCTAAGAACCAGTAAGAAACTCAGGCGATTCATTAAAAACTTCGCACCAATCTTTACTTTGAATTATTGAACAGCGGCAATCGTTAAGTTGTGACCTTTTAGAGAAAGAGAGAGGGGGGGAGAAGAAGAGAGAGAAGGAAGATATATTTCTAATCTAGTCTAACTTTTTAAAGACCGAAATTAATTGCTCTGAAATTATAA
>NW_017259213.1:3282490-3294789 GCF_001594045.1 Atta colombica | reverse complement strand
TATATTATATATAGAACAAAAACAAATATAAATTTATATACAAAATAAATATATTATTAAATTACAGTAATATATGTGAAAAAAAAAATGAGAATAGTCTTAATACAATTTCCAATTATTATTTGATTGTTTACATGTAAACATTAGGCATTTAAGCGAGAGCACAGCTTCCGCATATATAGCGAAAAGCTCAAAAACAGATGTAAGTGACAAACGGACCGCACCATCTCGTTATCTCAGACTAAGCTTGCGTTTTGAATTTACCGTTAATGAAATCGCTGGATGGAGGATATCCTGTTATTGATTGCATTACAGGAACGATGATATAAACGGCATGAGATGCCGAGATGAGAAGAAAGAAAAAGAGAACGAGAGAGAGAGAGAGAGAGAGAGAGAGAGAGAGAGAGAGAGAGAGGGAGATGACGTAGACACGAGATAGAGAAAGCGGAAGGTAGGAAGCATGGCATGGCAATGAATTAACATACCAAAGGGCGGACGCACTGAACTCGGAAAATACGACCTTCTCATTTTTTAGTTCCCCACCCCTTATACGCTGCCACGCCATTGGGGTGGTTGCAGAGTACCCAGCGGCGTTAGCACTTAATGAAAATCTACAAGACTTAACGTCCCGTCCGTAACTCATTCGCCCGCATTTTCGGACGCGTCTGCAGTCCTCCCGGCATCGTTAATCTCGAAAAGCGTTAATTTTTAACGCGGCCATTGTCTTGCTTCTCACTTCTATGACTTCCCATAGATGATAATCAAAGACATCCAACAGAAACGAACTCGACAAAATCCAACCAGATGATAGTCGAAAAAGAAGTTAACAAACACAAAAATATCTGCAAAAAAAAGAAGAGCCAATGTAGATCTTTTTATTTTTCCAATTTGCGCGACTGTTAGATGGGGATAATTTTGTATTGCGACAAAAAGAATTGTGTCATCATTTTGTTTCAGGAAATACTTCACAATATTAATTTCAATAAAATCTATCTATAAAATGTTTCATATACAGGTATAGTTCATCTATTATTTTTTAAATACAATAAAATTTTAAAATATATTGTATATATGTAATGGCACGTTTAAATATAATTTTAAAATTTTACTATTGTATATTTAAAAAATTTTACTGCAAATTTTACTGCAAGAGCAAAATAATATTCGTTCGATAGTAACATTTATACATATCAAAGCAATTTTAAGATTTTTGTTTTTAACCTATCGAGAATTATATTGCATTAAAATTTTCAATTTTTTCGCATATATCTCTTCAATGTTGCTTTCTCGATCATTAATCATTAATATCACTTTAATACTATCAACTGGAAGTGTGAAATATCATATACGTCAAATACATCTGGAATTTATTAAAGAACCCGTTTCTGACGGCAAGAAAAATTTGGTGTCGCCTTATCAGCGCGGACCAGCTCAGTAAGAAATGCCCCATGTCCGGCGCGCTCGATAAGTACACGCGCAAAGTTCCCTCGGATAAGGAACTAGGCGTGCACGCTCGTAACGAAAGAAACGACCCGGAACTTTATCAAAGAGCTACGTGATCCTTGCACTTAACGACCGGCCATCCGTACGTCGCACCAACGTCCGGCGTGCCTGGGAGATAGTCGACTCTACGTGGCCGAAGGTTTCCGCAAATTGGTTTTATTAGAATCTGAGTGACTTTCGTTGTCATCGATCTTGAGGTAACGAAATTCGTTGTCTTAATAGACGTCAAATAGAGAACACGAGACAGACGCGACATCGCTGATTATCGAGTTATCATTAAAATGAAATTTTAAGAATGTGCATTAAGAAAATACGATTAAAAATACAGAAGCTAAGCAGACATTCGAGAAAATTTTTAATTGCAGACATTTATGACGTGACCCAAGAACAAAATCTAGAAATTTTCGGATATACTTATTAACTGTACAATATGTGTACAATATTATATTGTATATAATATTATATTGTATAATATTAAATTGTATATAATATATAATATTGTAATATGTGACATATATATGTATATAAAATAAAAAATATGTAAGATATGGTTATTGTGTGTGTGTGTGTGTGTGTGTGTGTGTGTGTGTGTGTGTGTGTGTGTGTGTGTGTGGATAGGTATGCGCATTGAATGTTTCAAATACGTGTGATTTTAATTCGTTTCGTTAAAGTGATCATTAAATCACCATTCATTAAATTTGCTTCATTAGTAAATCAGTCGATCTTGTCATAAGTAACAGTACACATAATCTTTAAACTATATTGAGAACGAATAGGAAATCATTAACGAGCATCATATCTTGTTATATCTTTCAAAGTTTGACAAATTGTTATGCCGATAAATTCAAATTTGCTGACCATTTTCATATAGAATATTATCTTTCAACATGATCAAATGGTCTTCATGACATTCAATATAATGCTATTTTTATTATTTAATAAATATTTTCATTTAATAAAGATTCATATTTGTAATCTATATAAAATGACAATATAAATAACTCATTTTAATTAAAAAAATCATGCGCTAAAAGTATGTAAAAGTGATTAAGAATTAAAAATATAATCAAAAGGTTCTTTTTAGTGAGAATGTTCCTCACACTTAGTTTTATCAATAGCGTAACTTACATGTTTCATGGCTATGAGTGATAATCATTTTTCTGTTTGCAGTTCATATTAATATTTCATTATCATAATATTCCTCAGAACATATTTACTCATTCGCATGAATTCTAGTTATTTCCGTAAGTTTTCATACCGGATATACGTAAATAATGAACACGACAAATTATTCGTACTAAGTGGGGAACAGTCAGCATGACGTGGTATAACAAGAAGAACAACGAGTGTTACACGATGCTAATAATTCCAGTTGTATCTGCAAAAAGGCCGCTTTCAGCTTGCAGAATATACCAAGTGCCATCCTAGGAATTACTGTCGGTGTTGACCGTTCATCGTGTCACAGTTACACCGAATACCGGGTAGATTATAAATCTACACACATACATATACACACACATATGCTCGCGTTTGCGCATGGCTCTCTGATTATCACAATAAAAGCGTATCACATATAAAAGTAAATATCAAGAGGAATGTCAAAGAGAAACGTTAATTATAAAAAGCTTTGCAATTACAATCAAACAGGGCAATTAAAAATTTAAAGAAGAAAGTGCATACTTACTAATTTTTAATTTTGCTTTAAAAAACTAATAGTATGTCCGAGAACTTTTGTATGAAAAAACTTACATATGTAATAAAAATTATATTTACGAACGAATAAACGATTTGACGTTCACACAATCTATCTTTAAGAAATACAATATCTAAAAAGCGCCATTCAATTAAATGACGCATTATGAAGACCTCGTAAAAGGACAAGCGCCAGAAGAAGAACGTGATATATCGGACATAATAAAGTCCGAAACTGACTACTATGTCCAATAAAGTAATAAAACGAGAAACTATTGTGCCATATATAGTGGAGACCGGTAAGTGCAAGCACTCTTACGGCAATCTGGCACAAAGCCAGTATTCGCTCTGTCCGACTTCGACCGTGTTTCCGGTAACCAGCAGTCTAGCTGCTGTAAACCGAATGTTCTGATTGACCGGGATTCGACGGTGTTCGTTTTAATCACTGTAACGCGTTAAATGACGTGCAAGATTCTACAAACGTGATGACAATTGTATCTCAGTCGTTGCTGATTCGATGACAAACGAGTTGATACGAGTAAATCCACGATTTCAAAACGAAATCTTGAATCCTATTGCCTATTACTAAACATTTTCAATCAGAGACAACAAATTTTCAACATTATAAAATAATATTTTTAATTAATTGTTTTGTTTCGATTTACAGTAAATAAATGCAGGAACAATTTTCATATGGCTAATATCAATATTTCAAAGCAGTAAATTTAGTTTCAACTGCCATACTAAAACTGCGGTAAAATAATTTTTTACTGATATAAACGTTCCATAAAAAAATTTCTCAGAATATCTTCCAATGGGCTTACAAATCATAATACAGACTCCATCTCTCCATGAAATAACAAAGAAATGATATCTGATGATGAGTTCGCTCTTATATTTAGTAGATCTCTAAATGAGAGTCTATGTTCATGAAAGGAAAACGAACGAATTAATCATAACTTCTGGGCCGTTTGCACATATGTATGCAACCTCTCAAGGTTAGAGAAAATTACTCTAGCCAGTTCTCGCGGTGTAGCTTGTGGCAATTTCCAAAATCATGAGTACCTCTACCAGACAACTTTCCGCATATATTTACCAAAGTCGTCTGCCAAACTACAGACTATCCTTCAACCCCTCCAGCTAGCTTTGATACACGTCTCATGACAATTCACGAGTCGCAAGTTACATAGCCCACGGGCGATCTACCACGTAGTAACGTAGATAGCTTCTCATCCATGTCTTCTTCTGTATTTCTTCGTCCCTCTTTGCCTCTCTCTACCACGAAAAATGGGTTTTGCTTTCAGTAAATTCCCCATTTTCTGGTTGCTACGAAAAATTCTCAAGACACGATAAAAGAGCATTCCTCAGTCAGAATATCATTTCCCCGCTCTTCAAACATCGTGTCTGAACGCTACGATACCTATTTCCGGATTTGAATCTCTCCGTAAGTTTGCTCCGCCGCGAGTCGCAAAAGTGTCGGGCTCCAGCGCGATACTCATATAAATCAAAATTAAAATCCGGCAAAAGCAGAATACTTTCCTCGAAGGGACGGAGGATCTCGGCATCTCAGCTTACAGGACGATCCCGCGTGCAGGACAAATTCAATTTCCGCGCTACCGACCGACATTGTTTTAAAAGATGCGCGAAGATTTCGTTTTGTTGCGCGATGAGGAAAGAAACGGCTCTCTCTCACTTCTTATTCGTTTGACGAGAATGTGAATCTTGCGGGAGATCCCCTGGAGAAATTGTCGTAGCTTATTCCCAAGCGCCTTATACCTTTCGACTATCATCCGATCGCAGCCTTCCAATTCTGTACGCAGACGAATCTCATTGTCTGCCATCCTGTCCTGTAGAAGTATTCCCATCTTCAGTTTCCCTTGCGATTTATCCAATAGCTGAGAGAAGAAATTCCTCTTAGAGTCTTCTCTACTACTACAACAATAACGAGGCCTAAAGCAGATAGGTTTCGGTCAAGGACGCTCGAGTTGGAGTTTCCGAATATCTCGATGTCTTGCAATGTCACTTCTGAGTGCCGCGGGAAACTTGCGGTCTGACACTAACGATTCTCCGCGTGAAAGCCAACACTAACTCGTACTCGAATCGCTCGCACTTTCTATCTCGCGCGGATGAGGAAAAGGAGAAAATTCCGAGGAAAATCGTCGAGAGGAAACTTCTTCACATTCCTCGTAACGGATTTTTCTCGTCGTCCTCGAAAGTTTTCGACGAAGATGGTCTCGCGATATCAATGTAGGGATGCACAATGATCTGATGCACGTGGCACCGCGACTAAACATCGAAAAATCTAGTCAGATGACTGTATTGTCTGAAACATGTAGCTTGATCTCGAGACAAACTTGATACGACAAACAGGAATATACCTCTATCTACGTATCCTATTCCCTACATAATGAACCTTTGACCGCGATGTAAAAAAAAAGCTTACAATTTGGTCGAAACGCTTGTTAGATTTTAACAAGACTCAGGTTTAACGAGTAGGCGTGAAATAATCTAACACTGTTATTCAACGCAATTATTACGAACATCCTACAATTTATTTTAATTAAAGTATTTTAGTTACAAGATTCTTTCAAGATTTTGTATTATATTTCTCTAAAATACTTCTAGAAATATCATTGCAAAAAAGTACGTGAATTAAAAAATTTTAAATCATATTTGTTTCCATTAAACAAGAAATTTCTCGTTAGGATCATATTTAATCATAATTTAAAATCGCATGCATTTGATCTTCGAATTTTTTGGGAAATTTAGATTCACTTTTTTTTCATTCTTGGAAAAAATTGTATTACAGAATATGTATATATTTTCCTTAGAAAAAAACTTTCAATTTTTAATTGTAAATCTCTCTTAATTTATAAAACAGGTTGCACGAACAATTTGTTGTATTAACAAATTTGTTGTATTAACATTTCTTTACGAATAATTTTCAGTCTAGCAAAATTCAAAGATCAACATTTCTAATAAAGCAGAAATAATTCTGTTTAATTTTAGTTTTACTACATTTTTTTAGAGAAAGCGTGTACTTCAAAGGCAATTCATATAGAGAACATATTGTATACAAAATTCAAAATAATTTCTCTTTCTTTTTTGCAATCGAGCACGAATCATCAGATGATAGCTACGTCAAAAGATCGATCACAAAATTGTAATGCTATTTCGACAAGTATCATGCAAGCAAAATGAATAAGATCTCGTTTCCATAGATACGCTTATTCTCTGTTCTACTGATAAAACAAAAAATCGGCCACAGTGCGGTATATTAAAAACATGCCCTTCGGCCACCGCGCTTCCGTCGTTGGTCCGCGGAATATTCGGATTCTATCAACGTGACCCCGGTTGAACTCCGCGTACATAGTAGCCCGCGGTGCAACAGATAATGAAACCATCCAATGAAGGAAATGACATGCTACGGCGCACCATCGACGAGCACAACAGTGGTGAGAGCATGGAAATGTATGAGGGAAAAAGAACGTTTAATAAACTACAACAGTACAATTAATTCATTGTTTGCGGCGGCGCGATGCCCGCATTACCGCCGAGCATCCGGGGAGCATTATCGATACAAAAATATTGCACATATTTTCATTACATATTTAGTAACGCGTCGATCGTGCATGTCGTTCCTACTTTTTGTGGATGGATGGCCATTAAATTTGACTGTCGCGAAAAATTAATACGTCACTCTCCGATTAATTCGTCCCCACGCAGAGAGGCGCGCAAATTGAAATAATCGTTCTTCATCCATCAGTTGTGCATGCACTCTTTATATAAATATTAACGAAAATCACAAACCTGGCGTAATTTCGATATGTGTGAGTTCAATTTTTTTTTTATTATAAACGTGGCAAAATGTCATTTACGTGTCAACTACATTGCGTTTCCGTTGTCATGAAAAATGTAGAAATCATGCTTTTGCAGCGTTGAGAATTCAGTTTATTGAAATTATGTCGATTTCGATGAGCTTCATTCCTAATTAAACTTTAGTCAACTTTAACTAATGCATGTGAGAATGGTTTCGTGATGTTGGAAAACGAGACAGCGCGTATTTATGACAATATAACCATCGCTAATGCGCAATATAAATGAAAACAGCCTGATGACATTTTGTGTAATCGTGAAGCGTCCATCAACGTCACCGGGCCTGGATTTGTCTTCGACGTCGATTGAATACAGCTCGTCGTAAAAACGCATCGGCTTATCCGGAGATACGACCGGAGATGAGACGAGGGCGAAGGGAATTAAGGAAAACGCGGCAGCAAAGTCGAAGGGCGAATGTCGCGCGTTGCACCATCGTCGGGACGACTCTAAAATGATATCATCAAAAGTGACATCGGATGTTTTATCGCGGGAGCTAACGAGGCAGTCCGCGCCAACTCTGCCACACGCGGTTTCGCGCTACACACACAGATGATAGAAGGACAGGATTCGCGCGAGAAAAGAAAAAGAGGGGGAGGAGGGAGAGAAAGGCCACTCTCGCATCCCCTCCCAAATAAATCCCCTTTTTACGACGGAGATTTATGAAAGCCATTCCGCCGCCTCGTGTCCCTTATCCCCGCCATCCTCCTCGCCCTCTTTCGACCTACACTCCCGGCCTACACTCCATCTTTCCCTCCTTGGCGGCGTATAAGGGAAGGAATTGCGACCACCTCTCTCTCCGATGTTGGGACGCGAGGATGAGTTCAGGCGCTGAAACCTAACCGTGGCTGAGTATCCTGGATTCCGAGCAGTTTCCGGCAAAATGAGGTAATTAGGATGCAGACGAGGAACGATGTCGTTCCCTTCCTTCCTTCCCTTGTCTTACTCTTTCTCTTGTTCTCTCTTTTCGGCTCGCGCACCCTCGAACTTCATATCCTGCGTTCGGGCTCTTCTCCTGCCACCGTTGGTTCTCTCATACTCTTCTGGCAAAGCCTCGACATCAGAACACCGACTCGATGCTAAATCAAAAGCGCTAAGAAGTCTCTCGGCGTCTCGCGAATACACTACACATTATCGCTTATCTAATGAGATCGAGACCTTTTCAGAATTCTAATGATGATAAGATATGCGAAGAGATCGCTGTAAGTTTAATATAAATGATCTGTTCATACCCGATTACAATACCGATCATTTTCATCATTTTCATCATTTTCATCATTTTGGTAAAACAGCAAAGGTACTTTCTGTAGTTTTAAAGTTATACCTTATTTATTATAATAATAAAGTGAAAAGATGATAAAATGAAAATGAGATAAAATGAAATTATTGCAGACAAATTGCAAGATAGAAAGAATCAAAAAAATGTCCATCCCAAGACAAAATAAAGTGAGTAATACTAGATCGCGATATTTGTGGCGGACTGCGGCAGAATTTGGACGTACACTTTGATGACTTTTTGATAGGGCATGAGTCGAGAATTCCGCGTAGCGATATAAATCCGAAACTTTCCGGTACAGGTGCACGTACAGATGAGCCTTCTGAACAGGAAATCAACTATATCGATCTCGACGAGCCGCGACCGAGATTTCCAAGATTTCCGAGATTGCGTCGATTGCACCAACCTTGGTACGTGGCCTCGTTTTATTGCAATATATCGGTTAGTGCTATGGGAGAACTTTACGGAATGAATTCGAAGTGACATCAATATCGTCCTCGTATCTTCGCAAAAAAAATGTTGCAATCGCCAATTTTAAAATTCATGGAAACTAACAATAAAATATAGTAAGAAGTATAGATTAAATACATAATTAAAATATACAATAATTACTTACAATAATTACTCTCTTGTTAAAAAAAAGAATCTGCAGGTAATAACTGATGCTAAATAATGAATAAATTAATTTCAATCAAATGTTCGATTAATAAAATGAAAAAAATTTTACTTTTCTAACTTTAGTAAATATATCAAACATAACATAATCAACCATTTGATAATAATTAATTAAATATTAAAAAAGTGAAATTATTTTAATTATATTAATGAACATTTGATTGAAATTATTTCATTCAATATTTGGTAGTTATTATCACTTTTTAATCAATAATACAAAATTATTTATTCACATTTTACAATAATTTCGAAATCACTGAAAAAAATGCATGTAATTTTACATGAAAATCACATGTTTACGATCGGAAAATTATTTAAACATGATTACTAATTTACAATTTTCAGTAAATTTCCAATCATATTTAAGTAAGTTTTCCAGTCATAAACATGTAATTTCCATGTAAAATTGTAATACATTTTTTTCAGTGTATATTAAAGAGAGTGAATTTTCCCGCAATTCCCATTTTTGCAAAGAATTTTAATATATATTGTTGAGATTAAAATCCTTTACAATTATTATAGTTAATATCATCCTCGAGACATTAGCGTTTATAAATAATTTAGCACTTGCACTAGGAAAGTTTCGCACACCTGATGTGAATCTGTCTGTTGTATCAGACACGTTGCAGCAAAATGGGAATTCGTGATACGTTCGCAAAAGTCTATCTTTCAATTTAAAAAACATGCTTTTTCAAAATTTCTCGTTTGTTTAAAACTACACTTTTGAAAATCATATGAAAATTTAAAGCAAAGTTTTCAGAGCGATCACCGTCATTCACAGAGAACTTCAAACATATCGCGTTCACATGGGAAATATCTTTTAAGGTATCAACCTTTGAAACAAATAGTACAATTCAGCACGAATATTGTTTGCCAGAATGTGCCAAGACTAGAGAAAACAAAAAGAGAAAAAGGATCGTAGAGTAAGAGGGCAGTCTCTAATTCGCGCGCCTTCTAATCACTTCCTTTCTAGCTAGACGGTCGACGACGACACTCGTGGCGTTAAGTGTTGCCTGGAGCACCGGAAAGGGTACTTTTGTTTGGAACGCGGCCAGGGATGGTTCTGTCGTCGCGGACCCAATGCAAATACCGCGTCAGAGACTGCAGTCAATGCGGTCCGGGAAAATAATGATGGACCAGTAAATCGAAAGTACATGATGACATCCGCGAGATAAAATGAGAAACGAATGAGAGATAAATCCCAAGAGGCAATATTTCCGCAGCAGAGATTTAATAAGATTTGCAACCTCTGTTACGAATAATGCGAAAAAAATATTGTCTTCTACTTAAAATACAGATTTAATTTTTTTCTGTGTACATGTAGTTTTTTTTACATAAAGATGTCTGAAATAAATTTTGCTTCGTAATTTCTTGAAAAATAAGAACAATTTGTACCAAAATGTTATTATCTCATTAATATAAACTTTTTTGTTAACCATTAATCCAACACATCCAAATATTATATATCATATCAAATGTAACCATGTTGATAATGGTGCAGCAATATTATCGATATCTTATTCTGTAATTTTTTGAACAGTGAGAAAAACAATAATTTAAGCTAAAATGTACCTACACCTCATTAATAAAAAGAAATTGTTTTTAAAAAATCACTAATTAATCTAGCACATTTGAATGTATTATATTTGTTCACGAATTGTTTATAATCATGTCGACATTGATAATACAACACATATTGTGACATATTTAACGGTTTTTGACTATTCATTTTCCAGAGAATCAATTAGACAGAGGATTGTTTTCAAGCCAGACATGTTTCGATCACATATGCTTCATCGTTTTCGAACCTGCCGACAAGGCATGCCACTTTCGTAACTAAATCAAGTACAGGATAACAACAACAACAACAACAACAACAACAACAACAACACAACGGACTAAAGCCGAAATTACGAAAGCGGATGACAGAGAAACGCGACGGCTTCATTAACAGCAATTTATCACGGAACAGGGGTAAGCGGGGGTCAACAGCAAGCGCCACCATTAACCGCCTAAGGTCGTTAGGTTGCGGTTTGACATGAGAACATGCCCATAACACCGTTTGGTTATACGTGTACCCGTCTACCAGCATGGCAAAGCACGGGGAACCTGCACTTGCGGTGGTGCAAACGGAAGGGAAGAACGAGAGAGAACGAGGAGGACGCACCGAGAGAAGGGTTGGAGAGGAGGAGGAGGCAAACGAACGTTAGAGCGAGGGAATACTTGCCGCTACGTCACGAGCTAACCATTAGCGGTCGTACCGAGTCCGTGTTTAGACGCCCCGTTATTGAATTGGTTACCTACCTACGTTCGCCTGTCCTAGATATCGCACCCGGTGTTACACGCTCCGTCGCTAGCATTAAAACCGAGGGCTGTACGAGGACGCGTCGCAGGAGGACGCAGCGCATTAGGTCGGTAAACGAAAAGGTCTGTCGTTCACCGTTCGACATTGCTTTAGGTTGCAATATTAACCAATGAGGCTACAAGCGAAGAGCATGCCAATTTGCACATATCATGACGTGTATTTGAATTTGTATGTTTTATCTTGAAATTATAACGTACAGTCATAAAAAATCAATGATAATATATTTTTATATCATCTTATATCCGCAATACGTTTATTTATTTTGTGAACAATATCTAGAAAATTTCTAATATAATATAGATTTTTCTTGTTATGTCCTTTTGATTAAAAAATGTACTACAGTCAGAAAAACGAAAATAAAACAAAAATATGAAAAAATAAAAAATATAAAAAATATGATCGTGAATGCAGTAATGCGGCGCAAATACGAAAGATTTATCGTTATTAAGAAATGCAGAATGGTATGTGTCAAGTGGAAACCCTCTATATGTATAGGCACTATCGATAAGTAGTGCAGAGAGAGATTATAAGCATGCTTAGATATTCTCTAGAACGGCATCTGCGATATTGAGCAGAAGTTCGAGTAATACTTGGAATTCTATTGCAATAAATTTAAAATTCTAAATTAAAAGCATAGCAGAAGAATCGTAAAACATAATTGGTATATTACATCTTAATACTAAAACTAAAAAAATCAAAACGGTTTATAATTTTTTTAATTAAACTCTTTATAACAAAAATTTGCCGTGACTTTTATTGCAATATGTAAATAATTCAATTCATTAATTTACTTCCTTCCTCTTCATCCGTTTTTTAAAGCTGTATATGTATTATACTTAAATAATAGAAATCCATCAATCCATTATCAATTCATTATCAATTATAATTAAACGATCAATTCTACGTCTGGCTATA
>NW_017259213.1:3263419-3282390 GCF_001594045.1 Atta colombica | reverse complement strand
ATATATAATATATATATATAAATAATTATAAAACTATACAATAAAAACAACGAAAATTATGATTGTTCATTATGCGTGTGCGAGTCATATAATATTCTTATTAAAATGATGAATAATTATTAACTTAATTATTAAATATTTCAAATTCGCAAAAACATCATTAAAAATTAATAATTAAAAAAAATTAATCTAAAAATTCATATGTGATTTACAAAATTTTCTATATGTCTCAATTGAAAACTCAAATCGACATGTTTACATGAATGCAAGCATTTTTGATGAATTGATCTCTAAACCAGTTTTCTATCGAGTTTTGTGAATTTGTTGGCAGAATCGAAAATGTTCCGCTATTTTATAGTATATTTGAAGCCCTGACGAATATCAAGTATCTATATCGGTGGCGCTCAAATAGAATATAAAGTATAAAATAGTAACTCTGTATAATCCCCTATTCAAAGATAAATCAGACCTTTCATAATGATACATAAACTATAGAGAACAGATGATCCAATCTATTTCCGTAGAACACATTCGGATAAGTTAATATCACATAACCTCGAATCGAATAATTTAGAAACAATTTCACGAATTTCCTTTTAAAATATTGAGATTTGCTTTGTCATCTAATGAAACTGAAGCAAAAGGAAAAATATAGTAAAAGTTATCGAAAAATAAATGATAATTCAAAAATATTGCTTCATAATAGATAAGAATATTTAAATAAACATAATATCAATGATTTCAATAGGTGTAATTCCCTAGTGGCACGTAAAAAAACGTAAGATAAAATTAATTAGGTATACTAACAGTTAAATAAAAATCATTAAAAGTTGCAAACAATTTCTTCTCAAAAAATATTCTCTTTAAAGTCTAGAGAAAATTTATTCAAATATTGATAAATTGTTTAAGTTTGAAAATGCGATTTTCACAATCCAGACAATAATAAATCATCAACTTTTAAAGTGCAGCATAGCGAGAAATTTCTCGTAGTTGCATTATATAATAAATCCTACATATCTTTTCAAGATCTCTAATGTTAAAATTCATTAAAAATGACACGCGCGTATCGAATTTAAGCGATAATTCCAGGAATATGGATAGCGATAACTTTTCGGAAATCCGCAAATCCTAACTTTAGTCTCGTTCTCTCCGCTTCGCTGCGAATGAGCTTCTTTTAATTAAAATGATCCGCCCTGCGTTCGCTTGCACAAGATTTAATCGGTGATCGAGCGCAGTCTCGCTCACATGTAATTTAAGTTGCATCGTATCAACGGGCTAAAGCTGCCTTTGCATCGAGCTAATCCACGCGAAATCGGTGGGATTGTGAGCTTATGTGAGTATCAAAGCGAGTAAAGAGAAAGAGAAAGAAAGAGAGAGAGAGAGAGAGAGAGAGAGAGAGAGAGAGAGAGAGAGAAAGCGTAGAAGAGAAATAGAGAGAATAAGTCAAGAATGGTTCTCGCGAGGATATTAAGTTCGTGTCGATTTTCAATAATGTGAACGCACTTTTTATGAGAAAATAAACGATTATATTATTTCCTCATCTTGTATCTTTGCAATGCGGCATTATTGATTTAGCGTACGAAATGTTCCACTTTTGTCCGATCAAATAAATTACGATCAAATAAATTGCTATTATAAATGCTTTTGTCGATAAAAAAAATCGTCAACAATTTTCTTTCTGTGGTGAAAATAATTTATCTGGCACAATTATTCAATTTCCGATATTAAATATCTTCTAAAATTAATTATTGTATTTAATTTCTTAAAGTAAAAGCTAAAATTTAATCATATAAACAATAAAATTTGTACAATTTATTATTTTTGATAAAAATTTATTCACCTTAATATCTGTATTTTTTCTAAAATCTAAAATCTGAAATCTAAAATTGGTTCAAAGATATTAAGAAATTATAAAAATAGTCAAAGCGACTTATTGATAATTCTTTTCATTTTAAGATGTATTTACGCATCAAGAATTTACTCAGATAGTGAAATTAGTTATTAATAAACAACTACAAAAATCGAAGAATTTTCTTTAAATTACGTATAACCACGAAAACCGACTCATTAATGCGAAAACAATCACAAATGAATTAGCTTGGTACTAATTGCCTCTTGTCCAAGCAGGTTGTACTCGTAAACGCGGGCATGTGCAAATGACAAGCGTGACACTTGACAAGAGGTGCTCTCGATGACTCAGAGTAGTTGAGACAAAACAACGGTGCATTTCTTTGAGTAAAAAATAATTAATTACACTGCTGACTCTGATCAAAGTAACAGGGGAGATTCATGGAACGTAGACTACTTCATGGACTTAGAGAGGAAAATCTTTTCAATCTTGATATTTCCACCCTCGTCTATTCCACATCCTGGAACTGTTGGTTCTACACCCTTTTCATCTTGCGATTTCTCCGCGCGCGTGCGTACACATCTAGTTCCTTACGCCTCGTGGATTATTAATTTCATTAATTTCCCCTCGGTTTCTCTCTGAAATTTCTTGCTCTCGTTAGATTGCTGCCAACACACAACCGACGTAAACTTTTAAAGTCTGTAAGAAATAAGTACAC
Organism: Atta colombica; assembly: GCF_001594045.1. Taxonomy (NCBI): domain Eukaryota; kingdom Metazoa; phylum Arthropoda; class Insecta; order Hymenoptera; family Formicidae; genus Atta; species Atta colombica. The sequence continues at coordinate 3,279,823 of NW_017259213.1, read as the reverse complement.
TCAAGACGCGAAGCAAACTACGCCTATTGAAAAAAATACTCAACATTTTTCTTGACTAATGAAGACGTCCTAACAGCTAATCGAAATGTTTTATATTTCCTAACTATATTTTCTAATGTTAAACACAATAGATTCATCTGCTTTGACTTATTATTTAACATTCTATTCAAAATAAATTATTCCAAGAAAAGTAAAATTAAAATCAATTATCGGTTTAAATATTTAATAAAGTATTCGTCTAACAAACACAGATAAAATATATAACGCGTGGAAACATATTCCATAAAAAAAAAATGTTTGAATGTTTTATTCCTTAATACTTGAGAGTAAATTCAAATTTAATACAAAACGAAAAGCTACAAGGATCGTTTTAATAAAAAACAAATTGCAATTTATGGATAAACAGACATTACACACAAAAGGAACATCATATTCTATCCTTTTTCAACTCTTCCATTTATAACGCACCGGTTTATAATGCATAATTTTGATAATACATAATAATTTACAACATGAACTTGCTTTCCCTATTTTGTACAGTGTGTTTTTTTTTAGCTCCCTAAGTGATTACCGTATGCATATTTTATGCGACGAGGGTGAACCATAAGCGCTCCCATCGGTGATCAAAGAAAGACGTTGGAACCGATGATAAATTACCCCTGCTCGCGATATCACAAGTTTGCAAACTGTTTAAATTACATTTCCTTAATTTATGCAGTCGGACTGACATCGACGGAAACTGCGTTAATACTTGGCGCTTATAAAATTGTACTGATGGTTGACGATGGCTCAAGTTTTATGAATACTGAACGACGTTCGATGTGATAGCGAGGCAGACGAAGGGATCGAGTAAGTTTTCAAAGCAAAGTGGCTGCGATGCGCACTGAAGAAAAGAAAGGAAACAAAGGAAAACAAGTAGAAAAAACGGAAAGCTGACGACGATACGGGAAAAAGTGACGGAACGAAGTGAATATTGGCTATCTCCGAGCTTCGACGTCATTAAAACTTTTAAATTGCATAAGAATGGCTTTCCACTCTGTGGCTCTTCGGAGGACGTCATGTCGAGCAAGAAATTCTTGTTCGGCCAAGCAGTAATTACGGAGTCCATGATAAATTAAGAGAGTAAGACGAGTGTCCGGTTTTTGTGCTCTTCTCCGTCAAAGCTCCGCATATTTTACTTTCTGATCTATAAATGGTGATTCTGGCCTTTTTCAACCGCTTCATACATCTTCGTACTTTTGTTCCTTCCGTTTTTGAACACAGGATATTTACGTTTAAAAGCTTTCGCCTAAACAAATACCGTTAAAACTCGCATTTGGAGGAGACAAATAACTCTGATATTTGCTTCAATCTTCTCAAAATAAGGCAAAGGGAAAATGACAATATATATCGAATGTTTTCTCGATGAATCAATATCAACAATAAAATTGCATTATTTATAATATAAACAATAGCGCTTTTATGTAGCGAAATTTATTTTTCATCGTGACATCATATTATCATGCCTCGGGGCTCGGATGCACTTCAAAATTTCGCTTTCCTTCGTATAATAGAACAAGCCTTCATTCTATCACAGAGTCGCGTCACTCGTGATGAGTTTAAATGCGCGCGTCGGAAACGCACTACAGAAATATTCTATTGTCGTAGCCACATTTGCGGCAATACACTCTGTGTAAAACTTCGGGCTTTTCCCGAAAATACACATGCACTATTTATACGCGACCAAATAATTTAAACGAAGATATAACGTGAGGAGGAAAGAAAGAGAGAGAGAGAGAGAGAGAGAGAGAATTAGAGAAAAATTGTTTGCGAGAAACAAAGTTATTTTGCGTCAGACATCATTAATGTTACATGGGAACCTTATATTCCAAAAGCAATTCCATTGCATCGTAGTGTTCTATCCTCGTGACCTCGTTCGTTGTATCCGCAAACACCATCACGATCGTTGCAAATGTTTAAACAGCGAAAGTTACATAACGTGCATAAGGGCTGACAGGACTGCCAGCACGTTCGATTCAAAAAGAGAAAATAACTGTTCTTTTAAGTATCACAAGTGCTTATGTAAGATAATTAAAGGCGATAATTTCTTTTTTATACAATATATTTTTCTATGCGCAGAGCGTTATAAATCATTCTTAATGAATCAATAAAAGTAAGAAAAAAGAAACTTAAGCGGAATCTCATTTATATACTCAACTGATGAAAATGGATGTATTATTTAAAGTGTTAAAAATAACAAAACATTAAATATATCTACAATATTAATTGTTTTACGTAATTATTCTTGCATTAAAACCGAGATATAATTTCCATTATTCACTTTATAATATAAAGTGTAAATGAGGTACGTACGATAAGGTTGCATCACCATCGTTTTTCCAAGAAACACGTATTATCGGCGATAATCAAGAGTACGAAACAGGATGGTACCGTCCACGACGTTAATTAGATTTTCGCGCGCGCATAATTCCCGATAGGCGACGAAGGACGGTAAATCTTGGTCGCGCATCTGGATTAATTTTGTAAACTTGGCCACGTCGGCTTTTACCGGCGTCATAAATTTCCCGATTCAACGCTCTCGACGAGGGATATGCAAGCGCTTTTTTGTTCTTCTCTTTTTTCGTATTTTTTTTTAACCGCGCACGACAGGTTTAATGCGAAACTGGTACACGGGCATGGACGCTACTGCGTAAAAAATCCATAAAACGTCGAGAAAATTCGGGAGATATATACTATGCGCGCGCGACCACGACACGGCATTATTGTCAGCAGCTGTGCCGGGGTGGATGGCAATCCAGATTACTGTCATCGCCACCGATAAATTCCGGAGCGCGGCTGTACTTTAAACCGTTTACCGTAGCCTGTGGCTCACGATAGTGTCGATACAGGTTAAAACAATTTACCGTGTGAAAATCACTTAGAGGAGCGGTCAGGTTACCATGGAACATAAAGACATAAGTCCTCAGGTTGCAACTTAGGTAGTCAACAAGAATTTCAGTAAAATATGAAAGTTTATACATGTACCACGGAAAAGAAATTTTCAGTGATCGAATTACAATCTGAGAAAGAATCTTTTGGATATGTTGAATATTTTTCAATTAATAATACAAATAGTGATAAAATTGAAGTATTTTTATAAATAAATCAAGCCTTTTATTAAAATTACACAATATTGTATTAAAATAAATATCTGTATAAAATATTTATGATTATATTCTGGCTTTTTTCGGAGTATTGTTGTTGTAATTGTAGAAATGCAGTAAAATGTCATTCGATTAAAAGACGCAGTGCCAAGTTTTAGTTCTTGATAACTTAAATAGCAAGCTCAAAAAAAAATACTCTTACAAGTCGCAAAAGATCTTCAAGGGATGATCTCGCGCATGGTTGAGAAGGCATTCCGTGAAGTTACGTTTCGCGCAAGAACGTGTCGTATAGTTCGCCGCTCCCGGCATCAATAACGCGCACCACACGTTGCCGGAATGTTTCGTATGCCCGTTAGAAGCGAGAACAATTTAAAGTTTCCGTCAAGCGCCTCTTGCATCTCGTCCGCCACGTTTCTCGGCTCCTCCTAGCTAGCTTTCATGGACGTCGTTACCGGCATCACTAAGGAATCAAGAAACTCTCGAGTCCTCTTGCTCGTTCGATGTGCATCGATTTACATAAAATAATCTTGGCGACATTCGCTAATGAGTTGTCTCATTGTTGCAACCCGACCTCGCAAAGGAATTATCCGAGAAATTAATACAAACTGCTCTAAGACTCAAATCATGTCTAATTACCTCGTTTGCCATATTAAGTTGTATTCGCGAGCGCGCACCAATCTCCTTTTCCCCTTCCGTTATCGTTTAAACTATACCGACGACAAACTAAATAGCAGGAATGAATGGAGTCAAAGAAGAGCTCTTGCAAATGTGCCTTGGAAACTACAACCTTCACGAGGATTACGTATCGGATTGTGAGGCGGCGCGCTAGGATCACAAGTTAGGAAGTCGTAACCAGTTTAGGATTAAGGTTGTTCGGGTCACTACCTCCCAACGAATACGGAATGCGCATGGAACATGTGCAGATCAAGTCCTGGAGTGTATCGTGAAACAAAGTGAAACAGACAGATAGTCTTAAGACTATCACTTTATTCGTAAATTTCTGAAACTAAAACAACGTCATTGAGTTTAATTCTTCTCATAATTCTTTAGTTCTCAATTTATAATAAATATTTTTTTATATAACTAAAGATTTCAATTTATATTCACAATATTTTTTCACTTGAGAAAAGTATATCAGAAAAAGGATTTAATTTACATAAAATTATTATCAAATAATATTTTATGTTAATCCACATTTATCAAAAAATAATAAAAAATTGTGGGATTACCATGGAATTATATTGTTCTAAGATATATTGTTACTTTAATAAAATAACAACAAAATAATAATTTTATCGATATACTAAAAATAACAGAAAAATAATTTTAATTATTTGTTGAATTATTGTTCTAACGATTATTTTTACTAAGGAACAATAATAACAGCATTTTATTAATATACAAAAATTATATGCAAACCATCGACAAAAGAAAAATACAAAAAATCCTGTCTTACCAGATAATCGATAAAACTAATACTCCATTCTTTAAAACGCAACCGTCAAATGTGTCGGTTTGATCCATTTAAAGAGTTATCATCCTGTAAATCTTCAAGAGCACTAGAAGTTGATGTAATCCAACATACAATACGGACGCAATTTTCCATCGAAAGTTAAATCGACTGCTGGATAGTCGGCCATATGAAATTTCCGCGTACGCGCAGTTTCCCCTCTGACGTCCTTTCGCGGGAAATCAAACCAGATCTCTCGTCAGGATACGTATGTAGATACTTGCGATTCTATGCGGGGTGCAGCAAAGTTGTGAGAGACATGGAAGAGAGGAACGAGGGAGACAGGAGGGTTGAGCTACGATGTTCCCTATTCTCAGTATTCATGGTTTAATCAGGAACCAACTCGCTTCCACTAGGAGAGGAAACGCAAGTTTAGTTACTGCGCGAAATGGTAACTATCACCGAGAATACTTGTAAGTATCGATCGTGCTCTGAGAAAGTTACAGACCGAAAACTTCTGGGGGCCAATGTTTGCAACTCTTAACACATGTACTATCTTGGAGATGCATGTGCATTATTAGGTACGTTTCAGCAATTCGAATTGAAAATATATGCGAAAATTTTATTATGGTTTAATCTGCCTTCATTTATCCCTATATATACACTATATTTAAATGTAGCACCTCATTGCTCGATGTTCGATATTCATTTCAGAATCATATCAATTTAACATTAATACAGTATTATTTGTGTCTTTGAAAAAGGCGCATCAAGTAATTAGTTATAATTATTTATATACATTTTTTTTAAATACACAATTTTATAAATACTTTCTAAAGATGTTAAAATAGGGTAAAAATCATTAATAATTTTTGTATATTTGTTAAAGTTATAAAAATTAATCTGGGATACAAATAATCTATTGTATATTGTAAAGGATCAAAAAATCATCGTGTGTATTAAGGGTATTAATAATAATGTTACAAAATAAAAGCGCATACACACACACACACACACACACACACACACACACACACAAATTAATTTTTTAAAAGTTTCTAGGGACTACGTAGTATATAAATTCACATAAGAATCATAACAATCGTATAAACTATTATTAAGATTCAGCTAGACTGTTTAAAGTTTTGATTCCTATAGTTTGTATATGTGTTATCACACATATACGGTCCTATAATATATTATATTGTTTAATTTTTTTAATCTATATGTTATATATATGAAAAAAAAGTAACACGATTTGCAAAAGTAGTAGCAAAAGTAATTATTACAAAGGTAATAACATTATAACGTTATCGTTCTAAAAAAAACATAAAGTGATTAATAAAAACATAATGTATTGTGAAAATACATAACAAATAATCATAAATACTTATAAACATTAGCTAAAAAATTACTAGAATTCTTTTATTATTTTATTTCTCCTCTCTATCGTATTCACAATGTTAAACGATTACAGTAGAACTATTATATCTACTTATTTACTGATAATAAGCATCTACAATTTTGTATGAAAAACAAACTGCCTAACTAATTCGAGCAATTCTTTAATTATCACTGTCGTCTGAATCATAGTCTGTCGGTTGCCGTTTCCTCGTATTGCGAAAAGTTAAGTCGGCGTGTAAACTCGCGCCAAGACTCACCAAACACTGCGTTCGAATTAACCAGAGCCGGGGGAGTTGAAGCGTGCCACGGACATGCTTGCGTTTAGTGCTCAAAACTATGTAACTATGTATACATGTTCGTAATAATTCCGCCGCATTCTGGAATTTGCCGTAGAAGCTTCCTTTCGGCAATCAAAGCATACTTGTTAGATACATACAACTAATTAATTTTCATTCGCCTTAAGTACTTAATCTCTCTGGTTTTCAAACAAAAATAATTTTCGTGGACAGGAATAATTATATAAGAAAAAATAATCTACAATTTTCGTTTGTGTTTAATCGTATAACAAATTAAACTTGCAAAAAATACTAAGAAATATATATTTCATTCAAATGTAATAAACGTAAAAATACGTGTTATTATCTAGTAAACTTTATTAATCATCACTATTTTCAACACTGATACTTTACTAAACAATCACCACTCTTTGAAATTCTGTGTTAATATGACAACAATTAAAATTTATCATATTATTTAGTTATGCATTAGTTTTTTAATTAATTTGAATACTCACGGTAGGGATTACCGGTAGTATAAGCACGAATAAAATAATTATAAGAGGAGTTTCTACTGCAGCTTCTCGGCAAAAGTCTGTTATATTTTATATGATAGCGCGAATGCCAGCAGGTAAAACAAAAAATTAAAAATAAAAAAACTGTGTAACACGAGGGAAAAGAAAATTATATTCTTTAACAAAATCCCAAAGTCAATTTTCTCTCAAAAAAAAAAAAATCATATCATAAATCATCACATGGTAGCGTTTGATATTATTAATTGTAATAATCTTCGATAAAACTTTTATTACAATAATTTATATTTCACACTAAAAAAAATTAAAACTAAAAAAATTCTGTTTTTCTCTCATTCTCTTTAAAAGTCTTTACTTTCAAATTTCAATATCAATCTTATTAACATTAATAATCTTATACTCGAACAAATCTTATATGAAATATATGTTCTTATATATTAATAAAAATACATAAATTTTAACGTAAAAACTTTTTTTTTCTTTCATTCTCGCGTGATTTATTTAAAATTAAAATTTTCTCTTTCCTGATGTATCATTCTCTTTTGACTTTTTGTGCACTAAGAAAGGACCGACGGCCGAGTAATAGGGACAACCTTCTAGTACAGTAGACATCAGATTAAATCTGCGCTATATAATCCCAAAGTTAAACTGCTAACTTAATTAAACCAGCGATGAAATTTTCGCTAAAGAAAAGATCGGTGAAATACGTTTCTCCGTTTCACTTGGCACGAAACGCATCGCGCCGATAGGCGTCCACAGACGTGGCTACCCAGTCTGGCGAGAGAACATAGCCTGCGTTTGCGCGTTAAATCAGAGGACTGGATATAATCGCGACTAAATGGCCCGTAAGTAACAGTCAACGAAAACGCACGGACACCATTCACCCTTGCGACTCCGCAACCCCCGCGGTCCACCACCTTCGTAACGCCAGCGGATAGATACATGCGGCAACGCCATCGTTACTGCCGCCCTCGACACACTCGCTAACCCTGTATCTTGATTATATTCCATTTAGCGCTCCGCCTTTCCGCCGGAGCGCCACTCCGGGTCTCTCGCCACCGAGATATCTCGTTTGTCATGGCCTCGTTTCCACCAGGAACCGCGAATTTCTTGCCGGCACGCCGCGCCACTCTCGGCCAGGCGCGACAAGTTGTTGGAAACCTGACTTGGAAAGGGTTGGGAAGGATGTTGTAACGTATTAGAATACATGTCGAGTCCGGTTAAGGAAAAGTTCAAAAATTTTTACTATAACAAACAAAAACTAGATAAGGAAAAATAAATTGATTAATTTGTGAATATATTACAGATTACGTTTAAATCAGTTAAAAGGAGGACAAAGTGTTCAAATATTATAAATAGAATTGATATCTATATTATATATCTATATTATATACATTTAATTTTTTCCGACACATTTCACTAGCATGTATGAATTTCAATTATAGACTACATAGGTTACTATTCACTTGATGCTGCAAATGCTTCAAAGCATTTTTTGATTGGTCAATTAATAAAATTCTTTCTCTTGATTGATTAATCAAATACTCGAAATATTTGTAGCGCCAAGTGGACCGCATCTATATACGTTTCTGTCGATATTTACATTCGCGTTGCTCTTTAAACAGCTGCTTTCACTACTGTCATCGTTGAGATCTTCAACCTTAGAAATTCTTTGAAGAATTCGAAACGTTCGTTCAACGATCGTCGAGCGAGCTTGAAGGCAGAAACGCTTTCCAATGTGCACGGAAGCACTTACGTAGCGTACATTTAAAGCTCGAGTTGCAGTTTCTTATAAAACTCCTTCTTTATCGAACCTTGCCCGTTTATCTCCTTCGGAATTTATCCGCCGGAAACGAATGGTCTTGAATGTGGCAGCACAACGATTCCGATTGCGCTCCTAGATTTTCATTTTCCTTCGGCGCGACGTGGCAGCAGCTGTAATCCAATCGCGAGATTTAATTGGACTATTTAGAAATCGTTAATTGCTTCTCCACCGGCGTCGTTCGCGCTATAAACCGCGCCCACGTTATTATCAAAGTCCTTCCAATGACAACAGATCAAATTGTCTGCGCCGCGCAAGCTCGGAATCGTTTCGCAAATACCTTCTGCGGAATCGCCATTATAATTTTTACGTTTTGCGAAATTACAAACTCCACCTTTATTTCTTTAACACTTTGTTTTCGCTTCCTCTCGCAATAACATTGTAAATGGAACAGGTATATTTCCAATAATTTAGAATCAAAATGTCTTGTTATAAGCAGTGAAATTTTTGACATGTGATTAATTTTAAACATGTGTCTCTAAGATCCTCATTTATATAATAAAAGTAATTAGCAAACAATTTAAACCTTTTTTCTCCCAACGTCGCAATTAAAAAAATTAAATTTAAATACAAATTATTATAGCATTAATTAATTATATCAAATTAAAAAGATTTAATGTTAATGCAAACTCCAAGCTGCTCAACTTGTTGCACGTATATTATTTAAAACATGACGTAGATATATTTAATCATTCACGAATAATAACGCGTATATAAAAACAAAATATCAATAATATATTCGATTATTGAAAAAAAACCACGATGTACTGGATATATACATCACTGCACGATAAAATTTAATCACATCTCGTCAACATCATAACGTGCCTCGGTAAATCGAAAAATCTTTTCAAGTAAAAACGTCTCTTTCAAAACTATCTCTCCCTTGACGCTATTCTGGCATTAAAATTCCTTATCCTTGTCGCGGCTTATCCTCGCTAACACCAACCACGTCGATTTCCGGGACACATCGCTTCAGCATTCTCGTCTCTCATCCCCTCATCCCATAGAACGACCGACCAACTCTCTCTTCCCACTTTACATTCCACTCTGGTAGATTTATTTGTCGAAACATATTGCAGTCACGACAATCGGCAGTAATCTCTGACCCACGGACAACTCATCCCCGGGTTGCTACATAAGTCACTTCCTATTGTTGTGACAATATGATCATCCTGCACCTAGAGTTATCAAAAAGTCGATCGATTTCGGATTTCCAATTTTTCCTAACGTGACATTCTTGACTCAAAACTATAAACGAGCTTTTTTACGGAGAAAATCTAGCACACCCTAATGGTCGTAATCAATTTCTTGAGATATGTCGTTAAAACCATGAATATTAGTTTCGAAGAAATTAGCAGGGACAAGACTAAAAAAATACAAAATTGTTATAATTAAAAATAGAAAGAAGATGTAATATACATAGGAACTTATAAATAAAAATTTTAATTATTCATGACGTAATAAATGATGCATGGAAAGAACGATTGTGCTAAAGTATAAAAATAGCTAGATACAAAAACTGAAAATAACTTTATTTACCAAAATAATTTATCAAAATAATTTTGTAAAATGCTTAAATTGAGATTGCTAGAATATTAAAACTTTTTGCAATATTATCATCAACAATTAAGCGTTCTACATAATTATTTTAACGATCTAAAAAAACTCTATTTTTCTAAAAAGAAATAGAGTATCTTTCAATAACTCTATTTTTTATACATAAATTTAAATCTAACTAAATTTTTAAATACTTCAGTAAAATCGTTCCGTGTAGTAGAAAGATATATTAAATATATGCAATTGTGAATAAAAGTGAAAGAGAAAGAGAATGAGAAAGAGAGAGAGAAACATATTTTCTAGAATGTAATGTCAGTTTGAAATTAATGTAACAAAATAGAATCGCATATGTTTCCAGTGCAATATAAATTATACAATACATCGATAACAAAATAAATGTGCTGTTATATTATATATAGAACATGTATATAGTAGTTTTTACTATCATCTGTTATATTTGTAATCAAAATTGTAAATTATGTAAAACCGATTATATCAGTTGTTTAAATATATTGTTTGTACACTTTGTCAAAAATTTCACAAAATAGAGTAGAGAACATATTTTCTTTCGTAAAAACCTATTTTATTGTTCGTTTACATATATCACTGTATTATAATTCATATTCACATAGTGAAATTCTTGTCTGTAACAACTTATTACAAATTCTTTTGTCATATACGTATACAAATCATTTCATGAAAAATTCATAAAAATATAATATAATGAAAGGATATGACATTTTAATTTCGACGTTGCAAAAATAACATAGAATGAGCTTCAATATTTAATTATAGTATCAAAAATGAAAGAATCGTTACCTATTTTTTTATATCTTTATTTAGCTTTTTGTAACCAATAATTATACTATAATATCAAACGCTATCTAGTATGTCATTCTTATAATTCGATTGTTTTTTTACAATGAAAATGATTAAGATCGAAACGTTTGTAATTAGATTGTTCTCTTATTTGTTTAAGTATTAAAGAGCTTGCTTGGTTTGTTGTGGTTTGCTTTTTGAAAAGGTACATATAGTTTTGTCTGCAGTACGCGTTAAAATAAATCAAAAGTTTATATTTGTTTCAATAAAGTTCTATTAAGACTTGTATTTGAATATCGCGGATATTGCAACGGATGTTACCGGCGTCTGTAATACCGAACAAATCTCTCTATCGGTGGTCACGAGCGATTCGTGCACGCGGTAGACCGTCATCGGCATTAATATCGCAGGCGTTATCGATGCGATGGTGCATCTGTTACCGGTGCCGTCAACTCCGAGCGGCTCCGATCGTGTCACATAGTATGAGCAGGTAGTGCGCTCCACGAACGTGCATCAGAGTCCCAAACGAAGCGCAGAACGCAACGTGACGTTCGCACACGCGGCCCCGTCAATCGGAATTACTGTACGGACAAAGTAATACGAAGCGGATGCCAGGACGTAACATGACCCTGGTCGTCCGCCATTTGCGAAACGTTCGTCAATACAGTCTCCTTCATGGGATACCGCGAAACGGAAATCCCCGGAAAGTTACGGTTATTCACGATTTAGGACATCAATAAATCATTTTGAATAGAGTAACTTAAATGCACATATAAAGTAAAACAGATGACAGAAGTTCATCTATTTTACTTTATACGCCATATATGTATAAAAGACAACGCAGTGAGAAGGACTTTTACAGAAATTCTTGACTCGGCTAAAATATCTTGTACAGATATTACAGCCATTACCTCAAATGTTCAAAAGTACATTATAAAAAAGGAGTTAAGAGTATGTAAGTTAAGAGTATGTATCAAAAAAACTGTTGTATCAAATATTAAACAGTGAAATTCAAGTGGTATTATCTTTATTAATTTATGTATGATAATATTTGAGTGATACGTATCTTTATATTCTCGTTGAAAATCTTCCTAATATGATAAAAAGTATAGATTTTTGTCATTTATTTTATAACGCATTTCCATACATTTCTATTAGAGCAGAGAAGAGATTAAAAAATATTATACTTCTTATTTTGCAATAACTTATGATCCGGGTGCTAAACCATCACTAAGAGGCTTATTTTGTAACTCTTGGCGATTGTAATTATAGCGTTAAAAAATGCATTGTATTATTTTTAAATGCGATTTAGAATAATCTGTAATTTTTTATATTTTTAGAACAAGATAAATATATATTCAGGCATTTAAAAGAAAGAAAACAAAGGTACTGAGTACAAAAAGTACAAACAAACCTTTTGTGTGCAGCGGGTTGCCACTTTATCGGCGTGAACTTTCGTGCGTCGTATTGCCAATTAGCAAATGTACAAAGCTAATTCTTTTCGTACAGTTACCGCATTATTGAATTAACCTCTGATTCAAGTGATAAAAATCAGTAAAAATGTTACATTATATACTTTTAAATTCGATCTGGAATAATCTATCACTTTCATTATTTTTTTATTATTTTGAAATATTTATCATACATCTTTAAACAATTAGTCGCAGATATAGAAAAAGAGCATGGCAGACGATGAAACAATCGCTGTCATAATGTGTCCCAGAAATGGTGATATCTTCCGATCTGAACGATCAGAAATCAGAATTCCGCTCGACTGCATGAATCGGGAATGATGCTAGATAACGTAGGGAACGCGCGCGAAACGAACGATGCGCGACGAGATAATCCATCGCGGTTGGAATACACAGTCGGAACGTACATTTTTTTTCCTCTTGCATCGATTCGATGATCTGGATTACTTTGAAAAATGGAACGTGAGCGAGCTCATCGAGCGGTGATTGGTATTTGCTGCACGATGGTGCGAAGCTTACGAGCGACTTTATATACGTACGCGCGTCTGCTCTATGGACATCTATATATAGGTCACGATACAATACTAGATACCACGTATTTCTATAGGTCATTGGAAAATACTGATTCTGCAAGAACATATGAAACGAGAAATCGAAGGTATGAATTTCCTAGTTTATACGAGATACTGCAAACGATAGAGAGAAGAAGATTTTACGATGCATATACTATTAATGAGATATACGATGATCAACGATGTTATTATTATAATACCAGTCGACATATTTAATTTAATAAATTGTGATAAATAAAAGCGTGGATATAACTAAAAAATTCAAGTAATTGATATAAATTGTATCAAACTGATTCAAATTTACGAGAAAATATAAGACGCAGAAATATGAAAAAAATTAATATTTTACCTATAACGATGAAAAAGAACAAATGAAAAATACAGAAATTATGTTGTACATGTTTTTATTTTATTACAAAAGAAAAATTTACTTTTCAATTTTTTATAATTGTCATAAGTCGATTCTTCGCTTTCTTAAAATGAATGATTCAATTAATGCATATAAATTTAAAAATAAATCTAAGGGAAGCCCGGGCAGCGCGGATGTGTTAAGGTTGAGAAAAAAAAAATGATAATTAAAATTGAAATCAGGAACATTTTTATCCTCATAAATCTCTTAAAAGACTTAACTTTGAAATAAAATTAAAAAAAACTTGAATATGTCGTTTTTAGTTAAAACATAAAAAAAAGAGAAATTATCCGCTTTGCCCAACTCCTCTGGGCAAAGCGAATGAATCACTCGAGCAATGCAAATGAAATTTAAAAAATTAAAATCGGTCTTGGCAATCACAAAAGTAGTTATCAAATCCTCTATATATAGTACAGCCTTCATGGGCCCATTTATAATAATGCAACGACTGCACTGGATCAGTCATAAACAAATCAACATACTGCATTGTGGCAAAAAATAAACAAAAATGAGATGTAAACAAACACCTGCTTTTCGTACACTCGAAAGATGGATCTATCCCTCCATATTTCCAATATTTTCATTGTAATCATATACTTTGCCCCCATCCATTTTGCCCAAAAGACCTATCTGGCGCGAATTTGGAAAGATTAGAATAAGTTGAAGCACCAAGTAAAAAATTTTAACTTCGAATACACGTTTAAAGACACAGAATTCTTATAAAAAATCAGTCACACTGGTTAAGAAATAATTACAGATAATAATTAAGCTACGTACCTAAGGAAAAATCGCAAGAAAACATTCTATATGTCTCTATTAAACACAAACGAACGCAATATGTCATTTCGTACTTTCATAACGTAGTCGGTCATTCCTTCAACTGCTAGAGACTCATAGCCCAATCTCAGATAGATAAGCGAAAATAAAAGATATTCGCTTTATCCAAGGCATCCATTTTGTCTCCGGGTTTTCCCTAATTAACAGCATCGTTTTCATTAATTTACATCTGTTGTAAATAATGTAAATAATTATCAGGTTGCTAAGTAAGACTGAGATGCAAAATCCGCGGCTTTAATTAAATCTAAACACAATTACTTGAGGTTTACTGTACAGAATGCACGCTACTAACATATATCAACGAATTAAATTAATTACAAATATTTGTTGGCCAAAGAAACAAGTCATGCAAACGAAAAAAATGATAAAAAATATTATACTACAAAATCAACTATGCGAATACAATCAAATTTTGGAACAAACGTAAAAATAAAAAAAAAAGTATCAATAACAGGTTTTATCAATAGCATATGTTTTGTATTCCAAGATATCAAATAATTGAGAGGAATATTTTGCATCGTGTGAAATCGTGTGAAATCGTGTTTAAAATTTATCGTGATAACAAATTAAATGACCTCGCACGACGAGAAGTCAAAAATGATGCGGTGCATGCAAAACTCGTTGTAAAATGCAATGCTGTTGCTCATGATAAAACCAGCTAATTGTATATTCGCGCATGTAATTTACAATGATATATGGTATTTCACGATTGTGTCGTGACCACCGCATTTTGGGATTATTCGCGAGAAGACGGAAAATCGCCTATAGGCAGTATGCAATTGCATTGGTACAAGAGGATAGTACGGAGACAGTAAAAAGGGAGCCGCAGATCTGGTCGACCACCGTCACAGTTGCAACGTGTGCGCTTGTAACTGCGTTGTAGCTACGGTAACTTCGCTCGTTACATCGGCCATGCAGTATTCCGAAGTGCACGTTGTTTGTGTCGCGAGCGAGCATTGCAGTCGTCGGAGATGCGGGACCAACGAATGGAGAAAGAGAGAGACAGAACGAGAAGAGAATATACGGGAGATGATGCAAACGTGAGTAGGAAGGTCGAGCGGGGAGACAATTCCGGGGGGGCAGGAATGGAAGAGAGTAGGGAAGAAAGCACGAAAGAGGCGTCACATAGGAAATAACGAGGGTGAAGGGTACGTTTGCGTTGCGCTATCTGTGTAGTTTATACTTCTCATATGTGCCGCCACTAGGTATACATACTGCCAACCGGAGTGCAGACGAGGGATGAAACGGGGTGGCCCTCGTGTTTCGAATATACCGCGGGCGACGCGCGTCGGGAATCTGAAAAAGTTAATATCTGCCGTCGTGCCCGGACTTCAAAGCAGATTTGTTTTCACATTTTCAGATTTGTTTAGCCACATGGGACCACTCCGAATTCGCTGGACGATTCATATCCGTAACGCACGCGTTCGAAAGATACGGACGTGGTTTGTCGCTGAGTTTGATTTATCTAACATAATAGAATCGCATTCAATATCAATAAGAGATGAGAATCCGTCAGTTTTATCTGGCGACAAATGTATCGTAGTAATTTTTTGTGGCCTATACATACTTCCACCACATTTACTGAATGTGTTTGTGATACGATCTAATGTAAGAGATCCAATTAAATAGCAACGTAAAATATTTTTTGCATTATACAAAACGACAATATAATCAATATAATAATATTTTTTAAAAATATATATATATGTGTGTGTGTGTGTATGTGTGTGTGTGTGTGTGTGTGTGTGTGTGTGTGTGTGTGTGTGTTAGAATTCTAGATATTTACCAAGAATAGTTTATATTTATATTACACTAAAAATTTATATTTAAGATGAAAAACATCGCTAAATTAAACTGTTTTATTAATTTACTTTTACCACAAACGTGGCTTTGAACTTGCATCACATTTTACGAGCTTCAAATTAAAATTATATCTCTTGGCCGTAATAAGTATCTTCGCAAAAGAAGCAGGAACGCGAAGATCTCAGAATTTTTCCCGTCTGCCGCACTAATTCGCATTTCGCATTCGGGATTCGAGTTTTCAATCTTTTACATTGCGCACTCGACAACATCCGCGCGCAAACTTCCGACGTGTTAAATTCGATAAA
>NW_017259213.1:3262812-3263319 GCF_001594045.1 Atta colombica | reverse complement strand
GCATTCATATATATATATATATATATATGTACATGTGTGTGTTAAGTTACTCTTTCGGAACGCCATACTCCGCGTGTCCTCGTTTGAAAACGAGAAGCGCATTGCGGGAATTTCCGCGATGCTTCCGCATGTTTAAACAGACTTGCACGCTATCGGTTGATTAAAGTGTCAATCTATCTATCTAAACGCGCGTTCGGCCGGAAACACGTACGGCGCGGCGTTAACGAAGGAAATCAGGCCACCGTGATTTAATTAGCCGCGATTAGTCACGACGCGCACACCAGATATTACGTTTCTCGCGCTAATAATAACGAGATCAATTCTGTCGAACGACGAAAAATTCTCCTCTATATTATTGCTCGTATGCGGAAAAATGCACCCACGGCTGTCGGAGAGCACGCACGATCCCACTCGCCGTCGAACGTGATCACATTCTGCGAGTTTTATTTCGAGAGTGAGTTTCGATTTCTCCTCCCATCCATCCATCCATCCATTCCCCCCCTCCCC
>NW_017259213.1:3260759-3262712 GCF_001594045.1 Atta colombica | reverse complement strand
CTCTCTCTCTCTCTCTCTCTCTCTCTCTCTCTCTCTCTCTCTCTCTCTCTCTCTCTCTGCCTCCCAATGGAAACAATTTAATAATCGAACTACTGAATTCGCCAATTGCCAGGCCACCACTTAAATTCATTTTACGGTAATTAAGTGTTCCGGTCAATACTGGCGCCGTGCAAATGTACCGCAGTTTCGATAATCGAAAATATTTTCCGATTACGCGGTCGCGAGCGCGGATATATTTATTAGAACGTTATTATCGTTGTGGAGATAAAATGCAAAATCAAAATACTAACAGTACCTGCCTCCTGCAATCCATTTAAAATGAATCAATTTTTCCAAAAAAAAAAACATCGTAGTATTTAAGACTTTCTAAATATTCCAATAATGAATAAGCATACATAATTTATTAGTAAATTATTTTTTTAGCATAATTTATGAAGAAATTTGTAATAATAGCTACTTATTATTTTTGTTTTCTCAATTTATAATTTATAAATAATTCTTATTTTTAATAAAATATTAATTTATTGTTTAATTGTTTCATTATTACACTCATGCATATTAATATAATTCTTACATAAAAAAATGTATGCAATCATTATCTGCGAATCATAATTCTTTTTTTTTTCATTTAATTGTCTTTTTTACAATAATTTTACAAATAATTAAAATAAATATAATTTTTTTATGAACATGTATAGATCACATAATTTGTGATCTACATAACAAAAGTCTATATAAATATAACAATGACATATGCACAAAAATCACGTAACGCTATATAACGTAACTATATAACTATATCTACATATAAGTTTATTTTTGTTAAGTTTATGAATTTTCATAATCATTATGTATTTTATTTAAAACACGAACTTTAACTGCATACTGTAATTTTCTGTTGTATAAAAGCGTAGAGAAGTTATTCATATAAAAACTGCAAACTAATCGCAAGAAAATAAAAAAAAATTTATTATATTATAGATATATTGACTTCTATTAATAGTATTTGTAATCAAATAACGTAAATTTTTAGCTAGTACATTTTCAGCAATGTAATCAAATAACGTAAATATAATTACAAATAGAATTTTTATTATAAAAAAATAATATTAGTAACATTTTTGTTTTAAATAAATGCATTTATTAATTTCTTAAACTATCATTAGCATTTAATCTAAAAAAATATTCGCAAAAATAATCTTTCTCTCTACAGTCTCATACATAAACGCGTCTCTAAAGCATAGTAGAAATGGGATAACAAAATTAAAGTCAAAGGAAAAGTAAAAAGTAAAAAGAATACAAAGATCTTGCCATTGCTTTTTTATACTATTTTTCTTTACATTTCGGTGTGAGTACGTAATAGCTACGTGTTTCTTCTATAATAAACGAGCTGCTTCGATCTGCGAACCACTACGAGAAATCGGATGCGGTTCGCAATAATATTTTTCCCTCTCGCCGAACCTTTTGGCCGAATCGGAGTCCCATATCCCATGTCCGCAGATTACATGTAGCCATGGGCGTCGCCAGAATTTTTCTTTCGAAATTACACGAGCAGCAAGAGAATATTTTTTTAAGAACCCGTTGTGTGCGATTCGAAACTTACTAATACATTCTATTACGTCACACTAATGTTTTTTCTAGTTAAAATGTGTTTTTAATTGTTTTTACACATCTCTTTCCTTATCACAATTATTTTTTGGTTTATAAATATTATATAACATTAACAAAATTATATGAAGAGAAAAAAAGAGAGAAGAAAAAGGGAAAAGAAAAATGATAATTTATATTTATAAAAAAAATTGTGGAAATTTACAAATCTAGCCCATAAAAGTCTAAGCATAAGAATTATCGTAATACTTAGTCTTAAGTTATAGACGTAAGCAACGCATAAGCTTTTGCATATGACGTGTGACTTATTGCCATGTCTCCAAGAGATACGTTGTACACCGCGTT
>NW_017259213.1:3245071-3260659 GCF_001594045.1 Atta colombica | reverse complement strand
AGATAATCTATAATTGATTAATACATTAAGGTCCAATTTCATAACTCATGGTTAACTCTTAACCGAGGTTCAACTTATTTATTATCTCTTTCCACTTCTAAAATTGGAAAAAGATGAGAAATACTTATATCTCGGTTAAGAGTTAACCATGAGTTATGAAACTGAGCCTAAATGACATCATTATATCGTATATTTAATAAAAATAAAAATTATAGACTAAATTATAGACTATTCTCTCTCTGATTGTATAATAATAAATAATTTTATATATTTTTCCAAACACATATGTTTACGCATTGATAGACAAAAAAATAAATAACAAATTATTTCGTATAATTATAAATAATAAATGTGATATTTTTAAATCAAACTTTTTTATTTTCTTTCTAAAATATTTTACACAAAGTATTTTATTCACACGTATACATATATCTACGTTTGTATTACAATGCGCTTATGTATGCGACAGTCAAGCACAGAGGGCGGAGAAAGAAAGAAAGAGAGGAGAAAAGGATAAGGGGGAGAAAGTGAGAAAGAGAGAGATGATGGATGTGTGTGTATGCGTGTGCGTGTGTATTCGGTCGGCCATCCAAGTTGAATTCAGAAAATCTCGCGCAGGCCATTTTCCGAGGGAAAGGCTACTTCCTGACGCAGCGAGCCGGCGCAGCCGTATTTTATTCGTTTGTGGTTGTAACCGGCTCGATCTCGCTCTCGGCTGGTCGCCAATTCCTCCCCCGTTCATAATATCGGCAAAGATCGTGGACAAAAGGGGTATGACACAAAGGGGGCACGGTAGGAAAATTCAGTCAGAGAGCTGACCAAGTTCCGGTCACATTCAGCTATAAGAAGGAAGAAGAGGGGAATATAGGCACGTACACACAATGAAGACTACTCAAGTTGGAATCTTGATCATTTTCAGTCAAAGCTCAGTCAAAGATCTAAGGTTATTTTTTATATACAGAGTTTGATAAAATAATATATGTATTATATCATTCACATTGCTACACCTTTAAATCATATTCATTGTAATTGTATAAAGCTTATCAATAAATCAGAAATAAAAAAGAATTGTATGACGTCTTAATCTTAATTTATTGATTATAATAAAGCAATAACAATCAGTGCTACACTGAGAAAAAAGATGGTTGAATTAAATATATAGTAATTCCGAAAAATGAATGAATCAGAATTTTCTAATTAAATCTATTAGAATTCTAGTTGAGATAACCAGAATTCTGATTGATATAATTATTGTGATAAAAATAAGAATTCTAGATTTTATCAGAAATATTATCAAAGAACAGAATTCCGGTTATCTTAATTAGAAGTCTAATAAATTTAACCAGAAAATTTGTCCATTTTCAATTAGAAATTTATTCAGTGTAGCAATAACTTTGATTAAATTTTAATTTGATTATATAATACACAATGACGGCTATAATATGACATATGTGATTAAAAAATGGCATTATCTCTTGTCAATACATCTTTGTTATCTTATTCTTTTTATACATATAAGAAGGATGATGAGAGATATAAAGTTAATTATCTTTTAGTGCTCCTTTCCCAAAAGTGCTCTCATAAGCGAATACAATAAAGTAAATAATGGCAAGTGTCTTCTGTACATATACATATATATTCCATGTGTATACAATATATAATTGTAAAATATTAAGAAATATATCTAAATTATTCCGTAAATTTCTTGAGAAAGAGGGGGAGAAGTTAAAGCCTAAGTATCATTAGTTTCTATCTAGATTTACCCTCTTCGCCCGTCTGAGCTTTCATAGATATCTTTCAAGGAATTAGCCGGAGATTTGTTGGCGCACCTTCGCTTCAACCAACATTAACGTATATTGTAGAATTAGAAGATGACATATTATACACGTCGGATTCGCCGTAGTCGATAAAGTAAATATCGCGAATAGTCCGCGCCGCGGTAGTAACAAAGTCAAGGAAACAAACGACAAGAGAAAGTAGAAGATAGATACGAATGATAGTAGAGTAGAACGTCTTAAGTACTATTATGCAGAGGAGAAAACGTTTCCTTAGTAATGCGCGCTTAGGAATATCGCTAGACAAAATTTTAGAACTTTGTTTCAAGAATGTTACTATAATGATAAGTAATTAACTTAAAATTAACTGAAATCGAAATTAAATCTTAATTGAAAATTTTAAGCGTACAAAGGCGAATCTTCTCTAAAAATTCTCTAAAAATAATGGAAAATAACATTTGTTTTATTATTCTTAAAATAAATATTGCGGTTACATAGAGTTATCAATATATATATATATATATATACACTGTTAAATCTATAGTGTCAAATTTAACTTAATGTGAATCTGCTCCTACTAAATATATTATTATTTTTTATTAAAACGATAATTAAATTTGACACTATAGATTTAACAGTGTAGTAACATAAAAGTTTTTTTTCATTTCAGAAATATTTGGATAAATTTGAATTTGATCTTATACACGAATGTTTGCAAATAGATAATAATAACTCACTTCACTCATTTCAATATCTAATTTCAATATCTAATTTTAAATCAATCTTATATCAGAATATCTTTCATCACGTTTAATTTAATTTTCAAAACTCGCAAATTCTGATGCTTTTATAATAAAAATAATTATAAAACAACGTTTGTTTTCATTATTCACTACTTTTATTTGCGTTAAAACATCCGAGCTTCTCTGCGAAGACAAAACAAAATACTGTTCCATTATAAAAGTATAACATCTCATTATTAATGTAGTTCTGTAAAAGATATTTCATTCCCTTTTCTTCTTTCCTTACACTCAGAACAAGTTCTCTCAGAATATCCTCATCGAATTCTGTATTATCCCTCGTCAAAAGAGCGAAATAAGATTATTCGATTTATCGGTAGGGAGATCGGAAATCTCATAACCTTTTAAACCGCGTCGCTAAAACACACACCGAACTCGCGAAGTCCGTTGTTGCACTCGTTGTCGAGGAGATATGAAAGCACCAACGACCCAGCGCGAGTTATTTTTGCTTTTAAGCGATCGTACGCGACGGATCGCGAATGTGTTTTTACGGACGATGCGGAAATCGCAAGCGTGAGCGATCGGCAGTGCGAAAATACGTGCAGATCGCCAATCGATTTAGTGTGCACATAGTCACGGTCGGAAAACGTTGAAGCGTAAAACGAAAGGGGAAATTACCGTTTCCCAGTCCCAGACTCCGTTGGAGCTTGCATGCGGTGCACATTGCGGCCAGCTGAGCGAGAAAGGAATCGGAAATTTATATCGAGGAATCGTCTGACCTAACTCTCCATTAAAAATGACGCTCTATTCCGTACGTCTCACCTATTTTATAGTTTACGCGATTGTAATTTCTTTTACATACATGACACAAGCTCACGCTTTAATTTAAAAACGTTCCTTTTTATGTTTTATATAAATTTTTGGATTTAATTCCATGATTTTAACAAGATTAAGTATTTGTAATTTAATTAATAAGATTAATAAAAATTTGTAACTAATGTATTACATAATTTTTTTTATATATACAACTTGTTGCTCTTGAAGATGTTTTTAATCAAGTACTTAATAAAAAGATATCATCAGAGAGAGAGAGAGATGTCGATCTGTTCAAGTCATAAGAAAGGTGCAAATCTATCGAAGCTAAAATAACGTATTGAAAGGCATCACCACGTGATATCTTCCGATAACTCGTTCCAAATATAAGAGCATGATTCTGAACCATTGCAAACTTAGATCCGGATTTTGTCAAAAAAGAACGTGACAATAACATCGATTTCGTGTCAGCATAAAGCTCTGCAGCTATCCTTCGATTTATATGTATTATTTTTATTATTTCCCTTTTGACATTTAATCTTAATGTAAACAAATATTAATTATTTTATTTTAGTTTTATTACGTTGCGCATTGTAACATAGTATTAATATAATATAACTCTAAATATTTTATTAATTGCAAGAAACTCTATTTTAATTATCATATACAATATTATTAATTATCATATACAATAAAATAAAAAATCATTGAGTCGAATTTCATTATAAATGTATGTTTCCTATTTTCATTGTTTATTTATAAATAGAATATTACATTTAAACTTCCAGATAATTTCATGTAATAAAGAAATTAAATCTTTAATAAATCATGTAATATAATTATTATGAAGCTAATAATATATAATATATATAATAATATAATAATAATATAAATAAATAATAAATAACAAATGAAGTTAATAATAAATAAAACAAAATAATCCTATATATCCGTATCAATAACAATAGATGATTTTAGGATATATTTCGACAGTTTATATATCAGGTATTGACATTTACTATGCAAGACTATAAGGCAACCGCTTTGATCGATCGCTTTACATCGAATGAACAGTGTCGTCCATATCATCGATAAGCTCGACGACGCAAAGTGAAGCTCGATCAGGTGCGACCTCACCTTCACAATACAACGCTTCAGAGTGACTGTCAGACGCCAATGTGTTCTGTGTAGGATATCTGTGAAGGCTCGGTATCGTTAACCTTGTTCCGGTATTCTGATATTGACGTGCCGTTACGGTGATACGAAGTCGAACGCTGGCATAAGATCCCGGAGAACTGAGGCGCGGTAAGGAAGGCTATAACATCGACTGAGATTGGCTCTTGCGTGCTAGTGTGTCGGTTCTCATTTGAATTTAGATTCGTCTCTCTCTCTTCGTCTGAGCCCCTTTCTGTCACTCTATTCCTCATTCCTTTTCTCCCTTTTTCTCATCCTCGCTAGCTGAACTTCTTTCGAGAAGACACGCAGCAATAGGTTTATTCCAGAATCTGTTATGAGATTCTTCGTTTCTTACTCCTTTTGATATACTCATCATAATTTTTCTATTTTTGTGAAGAGACGAATAGGAAACGTATCTGTTCATCTCTCTATCGAAAATATACCATTTTACTATCCTACTATTCAAATTTTAAAAAATGTATTAACTAATCTTTTCGCCATTCAAATCACCTTCGATGTTGGAAGACATACATCTAACTTGGCATCTTTTATTCTGCGAACTACTTTCCATTCGAGAAAGCTGAACTCTTCGATCCGCAGAACGGCGCGAGAAATACGGCTGTAATATTCTAGATTCACTTCCGCCCATGTCGATCGCGATCTTCGTTTCGCGATCACGTTTCTGTAACATTCTACATGATTCTACGCAATTTTTTTATTAACGTGATAAATGTATTCGCATTATTCGAATTACGTATTCAATATAAGATATCCTATATCGTTGGAGACAACAAGATTATAATTTAATTGACATGGAGAAAAAATCGCCTTGTTATTAATTTAAAAATTCATAATTATTTTTCATTAAAAAAATTAATTTAAATAAATCTTATTTAAAACAACATAAATAAAACAACCAATCTTTGATTAATTCAATAAATATGACTGTTAGTACAACTAAAAAATATATTATTGCGCCTATAAATAATTTATTTAACTAATTTTATATCCAATTTTATATCGCGATTGATTATTTAAATAAATCAGATATATCTAGATTCTTATTCGTAAATAAATGTTTCTTTCTCCATATCGATTTGTTGAAGGAGAAAAAAAGGGAGAAAGAGATGCAAAGAAAAACAGACTTGAGACCTCCCATAAATTATTGCATACACATGTGCACACTATATCTACGATCAGTTCGTGTTTTCATTAGGAAGAACTAACAGCGTGAACAGTTATGGATGAAAGGGCCTTTTCACTAGACGAGCTTGGCCAGGCACAATCTAAGCAGTTCTTTTTCTCAGTATATTATGAAAAGACTAAAACTATATAATATTACAGCTATAGAAGCACAGTAACATATTCTACTATATAATATAATATAATTTCAGCTGTACGAGTACTCAAGCAGTCTATTTTATCATATTAATTTAAAATCGCGAATCAAGAATTTCCAGTTTTTTCGTTCAATAGCAAAGTGGTGGTGAAAGTACAAACGAACTTGTCCGAGATGTGCCTGAAATCGCATCCGTTGAATTTAATCATAAATCTCTCGTACTGAATTTTACGAAAATACGTTCGAGCCATACAACGATTTTCTCATATATACACGTACGCATATATACGCGAACTAACGCACGCGTCAATTGACGTGGACCAAAAGCGCAGATGGACATGCATGACGAAGCTGGTGGTCCAGCTGCTGCATCGCTGACCTAAAACGGCCACCGCCGCGTGTACTATATAAAACGTGTAACCGACAGAAGTGTGCCGGTTGACAATTTCATCGTTATGCGCAAATGTGTCTCACTCGAGAAATTGCAATGTGACTCTATATTTTATAGATCATAAATAGCACGAAAAATACCCGGATGCTTTAACGAGAATACATCTTAACAAGAATATGAATTATATGACTAATCAAAATATTTCAGTAACCTCTTTGCGAATCTATTACAATTCGCACACTTTTATTTTTTTTTTCTTTAGACAAACAGTTGTACAATAAATGCTAGCGAATTATATAGTATTTTTACCGTGATTGAACTAAGATGTAAAAAAAGTGACCAAATATAAACTAAATTAATGATTAAATTCTTGAAAAAGAAGGAAAAGAAGTTGATTCGAGTAAATGTACAAAATCATACGAGAGTTAAAAGTCGTCGTTTCGCGACTTAAAGGTGGGAACCGCGGAGAAAAATACCAGCAATTTCCTAAATCCGTCCAGACTCTCCGCGTACGAAAATATTGGTGAACGGTGAAGGAAACAAGAAAACTAGACGCAGCGAGGAGGAAAAGAGGTGGAAAGGGTTTGGGAAAATGCGCGACGCGAGGCTGAAGTTCGTTGGTTTGACGATGGTGGAAAAGGTCGAGCATCTGCGGGAGCAAGAAAAAGGTACCGCGAGGTGGAAGAGGGGTGTAAGCGGGTGGAATATAGAACTTTGAACTGGAGAGAATAAGGTACGACGAAACGGCGCGCTCGGAAATGACGACGGTGGTAGAACAGAGGAGAGGGTAGGTAGAGGAACGGGGTCGCCATGAGTTATCGCAGCAACTATCTGCTCAAGCGGGCGGATTTATTTCTATAGGTACAATCTGCTGCGTGAAATAAAGTATTTTGAAAATAAGAGGGAAGACGCGATAGAGCCCCGAGATATCGCCGGCCATTTGTTCCGCGCGGGATACGCGTCTAAGCGAGCGCACCCTCTGCCGCAAAATATTTCCGCGTGTGTGCACGCGCTTATATCCTCGCTCCAGCTCGTTCGCGAAAATTCCCGTCCGCTGCGGCTGTTCGTTGAGCGAGCCGGTAATTGGGGATCGCTGGTGGAAAAACATCGATACATCACGAGGGACAGAAAACGAGGTCGGTGCAATGTGTAATCCGACATTGCGCGCGTGAAAGTACAACAGCAACTTAATATCAGACAATCTATAATAATATAATTAACTAATCTCTTTGAATTTTTCTTTTAAAACTTTTCTTCGTGGAAGAAAATGAAGTAAAATATCAAACAGAAAGAAAACATTTAAGAAAAGAAAAGAGGTAACGTACTTTAATTTCTTTTTTGCGGAAGATTATTAAAATTTCTTTCTCACATCTATCTATTTTTTAATACTTTAAAGTCTTAATGAGTTCCGTATTAGTCTAAAATATTAAAAAAATCAATTTATATTTATGTGGCAATATCAATCGATAATAATACTAACGTAATAATACTAACAATTGATATAAATCGCTATGGAAAAATGTTTAAAAAATGTTTAGATTTTAAATATCAAAATTTGTGAAATTTCCTATATATGTATAATAAAAACGCCAATTAAAATAAAAATGATAAAAAGTTATTAAACTTAGTATATATTAAAATCTCGCATAAAGTATGGAAAGAGAAATGTGCGAGCATATAAAAACGTTATAAAGTACCATCATTAATAACTTCTCCAAAATCGATATAGCCGGTGTGGGTTATGAGAATCGAGGAAAATCCCAACCAGAGTCATTTTTATCATCGGAAAATGTCCGTATCCCGGCCAATTATTATCGACGAGGCGGATTGAAATATTTCGCGTGATGATAAGTATAGGCTCAATTTGAAATGACTGTCCCTGTGGAATTAACTGAACGATCGTATTATACGATTATTATGGGTATCAGAACATGCGTATTGGAGAAAGCAGAAACTCTCTCGCACTACAATACGCAGCCAAATGCGAGAAAATACGTATCGGTCTGAAATACATTGGAATTATGTACCTACGTATATATGTGCTTGCTATATACATATATTATATCTGAGAATTAATTGCGCACGTAATTTCGAGCAGTACCATGATTTATATTGTAAACGCCGCGATAAAAGAACATATTATGCAGTAAATTATTTCTCCAATGAGATTTATTGAAATATTCTTGTGGCGTGATGACCTGCATTTAATAATTATTCCATATATGATATTTGATGTTTGCAATGTTTTGCACAGTTACGAATTTAATTCATTATGTGATGTGAAAATTGTAATTTTTGATTATAATTTTTCCTTAATTGTCAAAACGTCATGTTATATCAAGAATGTTGAAATTGAAATTATTAACTTTATCTCATTTTATATATATTATATTCATATACTAGAAACTTATATAACGTGCCAATTGCAAAACATGAGATTATTCTCTCTCAATTTATTTTATTCAACTTAAAAATAGATAAACATGTGCGTGTTTGTAGTTAAATAATATATATGCCAAATAAGATTCTAAATAAAATAAATATCTTTGCAAATATTATACGCAACTTTTACCAAGAAAGAGCAACTATCTGCACTTGCAATTCCCAACATCGCAAAAGGTAACTTTACGCCAGCAAGTCAGTATCAATATATTTCCACGATACTAGTACTCATAGAAAAATTGCGAGAACGTGCTCCCTTAAAGCGAGAATTCGGAATGTACGAAGATAGTTTATCGATGCCGATGTCCGAGATAAGCGCGTGTCATGATTGGCTGATCATTCTTCCGCGATACTACAGAAAATATTTGATACGAAGCCGTATTACACATCATGCTCGCGAGATTTTCAACGTTACTTGATAAAAAAGTGGCTTCGCCGTTTTGTTTATGTAAATCCACTCATATTCAACAAGCACGGTTCGACTGGGTTGGCAGTCCTCTAAAATTTTCAGCGATTCCGCTTGCCTGCGGCTCAGTTATTTTCACGAAAAATGTTTGCAGCCGTTGCAATGCGCTGTCGCCACAGTACGAATTGGAAAATGTGGTATTTGAGGTGACGATTATGAAAGGCGGTGCTAGTGTGATATTGGAAAGACAGCTGCGCCATTCGCATCGACCTCGCATGGAAGCTCATGAGAGAAAAGATCAATTTCATTCCCTTTCATTTACGTCGTTCCGAATGACAAATATATTTTTCTTCATTTGCAATACGCAAACATGTAAATTTAAAATTAACACAGCATTAGTATGAATTCAATTCGTGGACATATCCTCGAGTTATGATCTGTTTTTTAGTAAATATTATTTGTAATTTTGCATAAATATACAGATATCTACTACAGATACAGAGTACAAGTTGTACTTTTTATGATTAAATGTAGTTTACATTTTATAATCAACAATTTCAAAACTTTCCGGGATCATATAGAGTATTCGTGAAAAATTACTTTAAATAATAAATGATAATTTGAATAAAAAGAAATGCTCGGAAAAAACTGAAACGATTTACGTGAGAAAATTAACGAAAATACGAAGGCTCGCGTTGGAAGTATTTTAACATTAAACAGCATATTTTTCGTTTATCTCTTCCTTTTGGAAACAATGGTGATCTCCCTAGCACAAAAATCTTAATCCGTGCAGCGTCGAGGCGATAGCGAGGACAACCGAAGCAATTGTAATGGGAGTTAGGGCGGTGATTTAGTGTTCGCTCTTATCTCTTTCACCCTCATACGCGCAAGGTGTTTCTACGTATGTATTCCCCTTCTCGTATCTACCCTTCGTTCATCTTTATAAACTATTGTATTTTCACGTCTGTTTAGCTGCCCCCCGCTTAATCAAATCTCAATGAATAAATTATATAATAATGCGCTATTTATGCACTCTCAAAATCTGCAAAAAAAAATTTTGCACTCATTTCGTTTAACTAAAAAAAATGTTTTGTGAGGGCTGAATAAGCTGTCAATCAGCCTCCCATGTGTTAATAACAATCGATTTGAAAAATTAAATACACGGGATTTATGCACTTTCATATTCACATAGTTTCAATTTTTCTAGAGCATATTGTTATATTTTTCTTTGTGCAAATAATTTATATATTAAATATTATAAACAAAATGCTCATTATTCACATTAATTTTAGATATATATATATATATATAATAATAATATTGCAATAAAAATCAATATCTCCCTCAATAAGGAAGAATTTCATAATGAAACGAGAACATAAATACGGAGAAAAGATTATATATTTTTTTCAAGAGTGTGGAAGATCTTGTCGATGTCGAACAACGATGAAGAGCGCAATGAGATGAGATCGCAAATTTATCAAGAGTTATGCACAAGCAGCAACGAAGCCACAATTCAACGCCCAATCCACCGAATCAGTCTCTCTATGAGGATCGTTATCCCCGTTATCCCCACGAACACCGCAGAGGGGAAATTTATTCGACAGTCACGGTGGTTCTGTGATCGACCAATCACGGTGCCGCCGATTCCGGGGAGATACAAATCACGATTTCTCCTTTCGGTGATACCGAAGGATAGATAGGTACGTCGTGTACGTACCTACGATGGAGAAAATACCGGGTTCAGGAGCTAAAATAGCATCGCGATCCGAACAAGAGAAGCGCTTTCGAAGCTCACCCCTTCTTTCACCACCCTCTCACCCAAATGTAGATTAAGCGAGCCACGGAAATGGGTACTCCGGATAACGATACGTATTCCTTTACGTATATACGCGCATATCCGCTGCCTCGACTGAACGATTTTGAGAACAAACGAATTAATTACGTGGTCCTACATGTACCGCGGTTTGAGGTTTACAACATATACCATCACTTTCTCGACAAAGTAACTTTATTCTCTGAATACACCGAATGTTCCGAAACTATATACACCATTTCATTCATTCATGCAATCGAAAGTCGATTTTTTAAATAAAATTATCGAATATTATTACCAATGATTTCTTAGTGGAAAAAAATAACAGTTTCTTCTGAAAAAAGTTTTAATAATAAAACATAATTTTGATAAATATAAATGAATAATCTTATTAAATAATAAAGTTTAAATTATTGCTTGTACATCCTACATTGAAATAATTAATTCATGAAATCTCTTATATCTATTCTATAAATTCCTTCCATTTTATCCTAAAATCTATGTCACGACATACATCCGTTTGAATGATCGAACGTAATTCTACAACGCTGTTACATCGGAGACATAACGTGCACGGTGACGTATACGTGACTTTCGTAACTTCCGACTGTATACCGCGTACATGACATCGCGTACATCTGTTCTCTCTTCTGTAAAAACCTCAGCCCGATAGATTCCGCCTTGCTACTCGTGTCTTCTTATTTTGATTGCGAAACTTTTCCTCCCCCGCGCGATGGAAGGATGGCGGAAACTTTCTCGCCGGCGGCCTTAGAATAATGGAAACGTGAGAAGACTTGCGTCGAACGACTGAGCCGCGCCCGCAGATAACTAAGTCGCCCCACATCGCATCGCCGCTCAATTTCTGCGGGCCTTAATCCGCCACTGAAATTTCTCAACTATTTACTTGTCTACTCCCGCCGTTGCCACGCGTATGCGACCGTAAATTACGTCTCGCACAGCCCTCTCTACGATATCGAGAGCCCGTAAAACCTCTACGAGACGGCGCATTTCATAAATTCGTACACCGTCGTATCCCATATCTGTAAAGCCGTCCCACAAGTTTTTCCTTCCCAGCCACTCATGTTGTCGACGGAAATTATTATTTATCTGCCATAACGTTCGTTTCTCCGTATCTAAAGAATAAAGCACACGTCAAACAATCATTATAATATTGCGTTTATTGTACATTATGCAACAAAATTCGATATACGAATAATGTGAACACTCACATTTTTCCTTTTTTTTTTATTTTTCCTAATAAAATTTAAATAATTAAATAGATTCTTAGAAGCACTTACAAGAGAATCAATATATGTTAATATTTCTAAAGTCTTGTGTTTTTTTTTTTTGTTAACAAAATATCCTACAATCAATGCACGATATTTAAATTTAATTTAAAGGATATGAAAATTCTACAGTTCAATTAGTAAATTGTAATACAAAACTATGAAGATCACGATAGATTTAGTTAGATTAAGTTTAAAACAAAGTTAACCATCACAGTGATATCGCGCAACATTTGCAAGTTCATAATAGGTCAGATGATATTTCAATTAATTTTATCTTTTAATCTCTTAAGTTAGATATTACGTGTATTCTGTATTTTACAAATATTATACATATGTTCTGTTGCATGTATACTAAAGATATTAAATAAGATACTAAATATTCAATTTAAAAAATAATCTAATTATCACTTACATACACATTATCTACAATACTACTGTCTTGTATTATTTATTTTTATTTTTAACTACAGTCTATTGTATCATATTTTATGTCTATTACTCTGTTAACATGTAGTCTTTTTCATATAGCTTTGCAATAAACTAAATTAAATTAAATTAAATTAAATTAAATTAAATTAAATTATTAAAATATTACATTTTCATAATTTTCTTAACCCAGAAAATCTCTCATTATATAAAGTACTTAACAAAAAATGTAAAGAGTAGTATTTTTATATTTAAAGACAGTTCTTATTTTATGAAAATTACTGCACCATCAAATGTATTATATCATTTCTTTCTTGTTTGTTAACATGTACTATACAAATAATTAGCGAATATCGTAATTCTAATGTTGAATAATAATAAATATTATTCGATGTACCAATAAATTATAATAGGCTCTATGTTAAAATTTATTCATACTTTATATGCATCTTTATATGCACAATAAATTACATATATGTTGTTAAATTATTATGTACTACAGAATTACAAATATTAGCACCAATTACTTTGACTTTAAGCAAGACTTGAAATTCTCTCCATCTCGTTTTAAGAAACGTAAACGAAAGAGATGCAATCGGACCTAAAAAATGTTGTTTTATTATTAATGTTATTCTTACTATTATTGATGTTATTCTTATACTATTACTGTACGAATAGCTCGATATACGCACATCCATATCTTTTATGTATGTCTCATACAATTTTCATAGATCCATTATCTCAGATTTAAATTATTTCTAACTCACCGATATAACGCACAATAACGGAGTAAATTATGTTACAAACTACGTTGAACTGTAAAATATGAATACATCTACATTATATCAATCTCGATATCATCATCCAGTACATTTATCTCAAAAAGTAATTATTACGCGTTTAAAACTATCAATGTTTAATTTAAATCCATAAATAACATGTAAATAATGTTTATACCATTGTTGTTCCAATGCTATCTAGATCTCCTCTATCTCTTAGATTCCTTGATTCCACAACACAACATTCGCGAAAATACGATTAATTACTATTGCGCGTACTGTAATAATCAAAATGTAATGATTATGTGGCGCTTTGCAGGCGCTGTAATAATCAAAATACAATGATCATGTGGCGCTTTACGTGTTTCTCCCGCCATCTAAATATATATGTTTACAAATTAGTTAATCACGTGGGATGATAATGATTATTCGTGAGAGATGATCGCACTTCACAATCCTCGTTATTTGTCATTATTTATACGATTCGAAAGGTAATAACACAGCACAACTCTTCAATACAAAACTTGTTATATAAATAACAACAAATTGTCAATAGCGTAAATATAATGTAAATATATATACACTTCAGAGAGGAATGCAAAGAGGCGCGCATTTGTCCATTTATCATTGCTATGAAATATTAAATTTACTGTAACATAATTATTTTCTATTCTTTGCATTCATTTCTAATTATTATTAAAATGCTCGATATAAAGCATAATCCCAACGTAATCTATACTTTCGATATATTTGAGCGGGCAAAAGATTCAGAACGCAATGTGAAATACATTTGATTTCAAAAATGCCGCTCGTAAATATCGCAAAACAATTATTCCTTCCGTTATATCAATTCCCTTTTTACTTTTTATATAATCATCATCATCTCGATATGTCCATGAATCAAAAACAATAATATATAAATAGTTAATCAGCGCGACCAGATTATCATTAACCCTCAGTACCCACAGCCGGGTATTCGTAATTTAGCGTTTTCTTTTGCTATATTGCATCGCTAATCATTTGTATAGTACATTAATTAATTTTTTTTAATCTATCGTTTAAAAATTGAAAAAAACAATTTTTTTAGAATTTTTTAGTTAGAAAGTCTAAATGTCGTAGCACAAAAGATATTTGCAATAAGTGAAAAGGAATCGGAAAAAAGTGTCTGAACTATGAAAATCGGAAGGAAGGGAGTTATGCTAACCCTTTGTGTGTATTGAGGGTTGACCTCTTTCACCAATCTCTTTGATTAAGTTCGATGATTAAATCAGCCATCACAATCGCAACGAGTAAACATAGTTTGCCGTAGAAGAGAAAGAGAGAGAGTTCTGATACATTAAACTACTGTTGGCACTTCTGCGAGTTAATCGTCGATTCACTTAACCAGAGAGATGAGAGAGACCCTAACTATGGAAGGAACATTTCCCCTTGTTGCGATAACGTTATGATCAGGAATGATGACGACATTACGACGATGGAATCCAGAGCGAGACGCATCGTGTTACCATCTTGCTCGAACTTCAACGCATATGATAACACAGCGACTTCCGAACGGCGCAACATGCGTTATAAATACCAATGGACTGGGTATCAACTATAAAGGGAGGAGCACAAACTTTTGTATAACGTATAATGCATAAAGCATAAAAGAATCGATTAATCAGAGTAGAGATTTCTTTTTCATGAAATGAAAGATTCTAATTAATTAATTCTCTTATGCTGTATGCATTATGCATTATGCAAAAATCCGGTCTTAACTCCGCGAAATATTTACGTGCAGCAAAATACATGTCGAGCATATCGGTTCATTTCAAATTAATTTCGATAAAAGTACCATTATCGCCGTACTAATTCTTATATTTATAATTTGACAAATAAAATTTATTATATCTCAACCGAGAAGTTTAAATACAAAATAATTTATTGCTACTTATTGCCATATTTTTACATCTCTAGAAAGATAAAAATTGTATGATTTTAATAAATCAAGAAAAAAAGGTTGAGTTATCATTTTCTGCGATAATTTCATTTTATTTTTATTTTTTTAAATTACAAAAAGTTCTCTTCTAAAATTAATTAACTACACGTCAGCTATACATATAAAATACTTGACATATTAAAATATAAAAAATTCCTAAAGTATCGTATAAAAATAATTCTAAAAAAAATGATATATACATATGTGTGCGTGCGTGC
>NW_017259213.1:3241432-3244971 GCF_001594045.1 Atta colombica | reverse complement strand
GTGTGTGTGTGTGTGTGTGTGTGTGTGTGTGTGTGTGTGTGTGTGTGTGTGTGTGTAGTATATAGTTCGATGATCAGCTATCACATATATCTACGTTGAAATATATGTAATGAATAAAATTATTCTATTTACATTCAATACCTATTTAACAAATTATTCATTCGAATACAAATTTAATTTACGTACATTATTTCATAAAAATTTTAATTAATATTTAATATATCTTTATTTCTTACATTTATTATCAACCATGTTTTGCCATGGCGTGAAATGTTCCGTGCACAATTTATATGCGATACCATATTGGACACTTTACAACTTATAATCCGAAAATTATCGCAATCTCCATATTTTCCTACGAGAAGTTTCAATATATAATTAATCCCTATTAAAGCAGCTTACGTTGGTATGAAACACGTCGCAATTATCAGCATTTAATATTATAAAAACTTATCTATAACTACATATAAACCTTCATCTCTCTTGTAAGATGATTTTTTGCAATCAATTTCATATGCCAGAATTAAAAGTATGTACATAAATCATAATAAGAAATTTCTTGACTATAACAATACGTTTTAATTCACATCACCTTTTGAAAATTTAACAATATATTAAAACTGTGCTATTAATTTTACTGAATATTAAAAGCAAAAAAATTATTCTGCTGCAAAAAAATTTATCAGTTTATCCCCATTATTTTCTCGTGCAGAAAAATTAAAAGCATCAAGAATTTATATGAACGATATATGTAATTCGAAGCTTCTCATAAAGATATATTTGTACCGAATAAGAGAGATACCTATAATCGTTAAAAAGATGGATTTCCGTGATAATGCAGTTATGTCAAAAAAGGAAATAACTGAACGTCTCAAGAATGTTTGCGGCGAAGCAATTTCTTAAGACAATGCACTTGGTCGATTAACTCGATATAGACGAACAAGATGATAGTAAAGGACAAGGAAGGAAGAAGGGATAACGTGTCAGAGAAGAAAGTTGGCTTCGACGATCAATCAATGACCTCGCGACGCCTCAAAATTGCGAAAACGTTCGAGACATAAGCGAAGTAGAGTGCCGCGACGCTTCGCGTCGACCGACGCTACGGATCAGTCGATAATTGATCGGATGCCGAGGCGGTAAACACTTCGTCATTGATTGATGAACTAATCAACCTTGCTAAACTTCCCAATGGATTCTTGCCCGAACCTGTGCGCGGCACAAAGCGCAACCCTTCTTCCTCCTTTCTTTGTTATTGGGCAGGTCGTAAACGAAAAAGTGAGTGAGAAATGAGTGAGTCTGCGACAACGAAAAGTTTTTCCGAAATTTCAGACATTTAACAGCCCATTAGTCGGCTTGCCAAGAATTCTTGGGTCTGTCAAGGGGACCGAAAACATTCCGTCATCAAAGACTTTATGATAGAAATGGACGAAGGAAAAACTTTGATGCTTGAATCGTCTTCATCTACGCCTTATTTTATTAAATTTTATTAAAAACTTTTGTTAATTAAATAATCGATATATATAAAGCACTTGGAAATCTTAAATATGTAAATACACTAATCAACATTAGTATAAATATTTATTTTAAAGTGTTGATAGTTAAAGATTGTAAGGTATTAAACATTTTTTTAGAAAGAAATTTTTTAATAGATTACAATTTAAAAATTTAGTAAATAGTATTACATGTTAAAATATATAAAATATATATATTGAAAGTAATGTTTAAAAACACTTTTCTAATACCTATTCTAACATATTATTTCAAGAACATCTCATGAATTACATATAACGTAAAAAAAAGCCTACCTATTCTGAAAACTAAAAGAGTAAATTAAATTTTTCACTGCACTTTCCAAATTCTCGCTTCTACTGGCCTCAAAAATCTCTAGTTCAATAGCCATCCTCATGATGGAATTCTTTGGAAGTTTTAACCATCCACAGTCTATTAACGGGTTTTCTAAAGTTTTTTTCATTCGCGTTTCACGTCGCCGAAATCGTTCGATCGGGAAAGCTTTGCAATGCCGTTGGCATCCGAAAAAATTCGACGTATTATCGCACGCAGCGTCCGTATGGCAAATTGAAAAACTGGCTTCGTCGTTCAAACTTCGCAAACAGTGCTCACGTATTCCGGAAATTCTGACAAAAGGAGAAGCAAACTACAGAATCAGGTCATTTCCACAAGTCCGATAAAATTTTTTAATCGTATCTTTTAATTAAATATCACAACTAATCTTTTTTTTTCAAGATTCTTACAAAATTAAAAAATAAAATTTTTTTAATTCTTCAATGGCATACTGAGATAAATTTCTGACTAAAAAATAAACGAACCAAAATATTCTGACCAGAATTCTGGTCTTCATAATTAGACACCTAATTATCTCGAATTCTAATACATAATCAAATTGTGAAAATGTGATTTGTCCATTTTCCACTAGAAATCCAACTGATGAAACCAGACTTTTTTTCTAATGACACGAAATAATTCGCATTATAATGTAAATTTAGTTAATAAATTAAATTAAAATAATCATTAGATCAACATTAGATCTAATTGTAAATATTAAAAAGTTATAAAAAATATGCAAGTAATATTTCCAGAGCATCAAGTTTATCAAAATATCCAACTCAAAAGTAACTACTATGATGTTTTCTCCTCTCATATAAAAAGTTATATAAAAAAGATCTATTTCATAATAATTAAAACGAAATTAGATTCCTTAAATTAAAACAATGGCTATTTAGAAATTAGAAATGGGTTATTAGGAATCGGTGCTGTAATAATTACGCTAAATTAATAAAAACATTTTCGTATGATCAATTTGTTCGTGATCGTGACAAATAAATTGATTATACGAAAATATCATTATTTAGACACAATTATAACAGTGTCGATTCCTGATAATTTATTTTTAACTTCTTAGTATTATTTCATATAAAAAGGCAAACGTTCAATTAATTTGCATTAGACCGCAGCATTTGACATCTTTTATACATTTTCATAAAATCCATGAACAACTTTATAAACTGAAAATTTCTCATTTTTCTCATTTCGTTGTCGCGTTCGTTGAAAACGATAAAGAAAATCCGAAATTAATTTTGGCGGAGAAAAAGGAAAGGAACTCAATTAACTACTGCCACCCAAGAGACATGGGACGAGAATCTTGCACGTTTATTACTACAACTCCGCTCGTTCTTATCGTCGTGCCTCATAATTCTTCCACCAACCGGTTAGTGAAAGTAATTTAATACCGCACAACGCTTTAGATATCTCCGATACGATTCATCTCAATTTCTCGGCAAAGTAGCAACCGCGACAATAACAATAGGGCAATGGTTAATCGAAAAATACCAACAACAGCATATCGAAGGTGTAATTTTTAGCATACAGAATGTATCTGTATTATATGCCAAAGACGGCAGAAATAGCGAGGTAGACTAAGGAACGCGTTATCTTGAGAAGCGCGTTAAAGTGCGCGATAAAAATTGCCAGTGATGCAGGCAGTCTCATATCATCGATATCAGACAAGCTCGGTGAGGACG
>NW_017259213.1:3241111-3241332 GCF_001594045.1 Atta colombica | reverse complement strand
CAATGTCGCGTTCTTAAAGGGGACTTTAAAGTGCTCGCCGATCTCTGACTGCATTTGCATCGCGCGTCACTTAATATCGGAAGACTTTGTCGGTTCATTTTCTTAGTCGCGCTACTCGATACTGATGTCGCCTCTCACTATTAACTCGTTTCAATAGTATTACAGCATAGTTCTGATTAATGTATATTAGAGCTAACATTTCCAAAATATACAGGATATTT
>NW_017259213.1:3228807-3237286 GCF_001594045.1 Atta colombica | reverse complement strand
TATATATATATATATATATATAAATTCACACAGAAATATGTATTTAAGTATAAAACCGATATTCATATAATCAATCAATTTATTATAATTAATTTATATTTCATATAATTAACACTCTTGAGATATCATAAGCCAATCGCAGCATCTTAAATATTAATTAAAATAGTCTTAAAAAAGAACGGATTATACCAGCTTAATATCTATTTCGATCGAATGTAGGATTTCTCTTATATTTAATTAGAACGAAATTAATCTTTCAGTATCAATTCGCTATTTATTGAGAAAGACCTGCATTTTTTTCATGCATTGTTTGCACAGAATTTTTTAGACAATTCAGCCATCTTAGATTTTTATTAGATGCATTCCAATCCTTCATACTCATCTGCGTGTGATAATTACGTGCATGTCTGGAGGACGAAAAAATGAGCAGAACGGAAAATTCTGCAATGCGCTCATCATGACAGGCGTCAGTTAAAAACTGCGGTGGTTACGGGAGAAAAATCAGATTAATGCTGCCAGCCGGAGACGGGCTTCTTCTAAATGCAAATTACTCGCCTTCGCAACGTAGGTAACGCGGGTGACGTAGACAACAGGCCGCGATAATTTGTCGTCCAACATCAGTGCGCGCCTCGTTATACCGGGTTACCGTTAGCCAAGTGTCTAGCCACGAATTTCCATAAACCTCTCGTTGATGACAATGCAATTATTTCCGAGTACGATTTGTTGTCACGCAGGATCTTGTTTAAACGATCTCATCTAATTAGTTGCGGGATCGCTGATCCGTCTTACACAGATTTTGTATAGTTAAATTAAGTAAAATGATATAAATTGCAAATAAAGATAAATAAAAGTAAAATTAATACATTTAACGTCTATTTCAACGTATAATATAATTGTTTGTATTATTTTATCCTTTGTAAAATTAGAAAAAATATTGTAATGAAATAGTTGGATGCTATATTTAATTTGATAAAATCTTTTTTTCTAGAATAAGAAAGAGACATAAACAAAAATAACATCACTAGATGAAAGTTTTATATATTATATGTTCTTTAAATATAATTATATCTCATTTAACATATTAGCGTAGATAGATCTCTATAAAAATTTATTCTTTTTGATCATTTTTTTTTTATTAATTTTACCATCTATGGTCGGTTACATAAAAAGAGAAAAACAGGTATTCAGTCGCAGTGAAAAAGAGGAACGATCCTACAGCTCTGCATCCTATCCTCTTAGGATAAAAATCAGAATACATAGTTTTAACTGGCAACAGTTTTATGGGGTTTTATGGGGAGTTTTACTCCCTCCGTAGCCTTTACTTGTTTCTTCTCTTTTCGCATCTAGGTATAGACATTTCCACAATGCAATAAATTTCCTCCCACTATTTACTAGTTCCATTTAAGCAAAAGAGTAATTCAGACATTTTACGATTCTTCCTCGCAATCTTCCTTGCAAGAGTGACGTAAGGATTAAACGTAACCTGCCAACCAAATTCAATAATTTTTTAAATTCAATAATTTTAAATTCAATAATTTCGAAGTGTTGCTAATGTTGAATAATTTTAGGAACTGCACTTCGATTATCAAACTTTCCACAAAAACTTATTTTAACTTTACTAATACTATTTTAGAAATAATTAATAATTAACTTTAGTTCTAATGTAGTAATTACAAATTATTATTTTTCTTTATTACTTTGTTCTTTTAAAATATGTAAATCCATAAGTATTAATGCAAAGTTAAAAATCGGTCAAGATAATAAAAAGGAAAACACAAGGAATGTAATAATAATTATCGATGTTAATGTGCAAGTATATAGTTAAATGCATGCATGATTCATAAGTTAATAGGGTTCAGAATGTATAAAGTTTGAAAAATGCATCCATGATCATTTTGGAGATAAGAGATTGAATTGCAGGTGCGATGTGACATGGCGCATGTTAGTTAAAATCCGCGGCAAACACGGTCGTAACGAAGTTTGTGATGCCGTACAACGAGTCAAAATGCCTGCCGCATTCTGGAAATCCAGTCGCAAGGACCGTCGCTTGAAGGGAGGAGATTTTGCGAGTGCCGCAACGGCACTTTCCGCGAATAATTTATTTTCACAATGCAATAAACCCCGTACTGGGACGTAACTATCCATTCGCGCAAATGAAATTTTAACACAATTGTCTCTCAATAAGGAAAATCGGAATACGGAATTCGCGCGATTTCCAACAAAACGTAGCAGATTGTTCTGCGCGCTTCCATTTCCGCAAAAGTTGATCGGCAATATTTACATGAGATGAAATCGTCGTGTGTTCAAAAAGAAATATTTCAAAATCGATTTATCATCAGGATTCTGCTCGATGATAAACGCATTTTCGAGAAGAATACAACAAAATAAATCTGTTATAAATCTATATTGAATTAAATTTATCGCGATCGCAATATGCCTCAATATATTAAGCTGTAATCTTCAAATTTAAACTACAGGCGCATGTAAAAATAGTATTAAATATATAGTGTCAAATTTAACCTAATTTAAGTCACCAATAATATCAAATTGACACTGTATAGTTTCAAATTCAACCATTACTTTAATGTAAAATAATATATATTGAGGAGCAGTGGCGGCTTAAATTAGATTAAATTTGACACGATAGGTTTAACAGTGTATGAGTGTTATTTATGCCCGTTTCTATCAATGTAGTTTTAATCTTTAAGTTTAACTTAATCTTTTCTTAGTTCTAAGAATGAAAAAAGGATAAAAATTGAACCGAAAAATTAATTCTGCTTGGTAGAAACGAGCATTATAATTAATCATATCATATGCAAAACATCTATTTGTCATTCTTCCATATATTATCTGCGAGTCAATTATATCCACGTACCATTAAAATTGTTTTCAATTTTGCTTTTAATTAATCATATATCCATCCAGACGAGACAGCATAATTCGGAATCGAACTTCATGGTTAACCAATTTTAACTAATCATCGCCTTGATTTTTGCAGAAATATCTTTATACCTAATGCAACAGTTTCTATGTGATCAAAGCAAATGTAAGTGAACCCATATGTACAGTATTAAGTTCGTTAGTTTCTATGATACTATTTTATCAGTTATATTGTCTATATTTTTTTCGATAATTACATACATTTTTTGCATTTTTTCCAGAATAATTTATTCTCTAATGGAATACAAATTCTGTCTTTTAAAAAAAATTAATAATTTTGTAGTTTCAGTTCAGTAGCGTGATCTAATAAAACTGCTACAATTGTTCGGTAAAATTGTACTAGCTATAATTTTATAAAAAAAGTTTAGTGTGCAAATCATTCCAAAGATATCCCAATAATGTTCAGTATAATAATAATATAATTGAGATATTAAAATATTTCATAATTCTACATTGAATCTTTATATATGGAACGTATATATGGAATCTTTAAAATGGATAGTCAAGATCATTTTCACGTATAATTTATATCTTGTGAGTTTCTACCAATGCAAGTGCGGCTGATTGTGAGAGGTAGACTAATTTCATCGCTATTACGAGATGATCTGGTTTCAACAAAGGTATGGAGCTCCCGTAATTTCCTACGACTGCGCAGAAGAAGTACGATCAAGTACGCGGAATGCTATTATTCTAGTTTCATCCGTAATTTAATACCATCGAGAAACGAGTGCATTATAGCAATAATCTTGAAATTATTATTAAGTACCTCTGTTTTACTTCAAAATGTATTATCCACTTCACTTGATATATAGGAATTCTCTAATGTATTTCCAATGCTACGCATCTTTATTACTTATATATCATTTCCGAAACAGATATAGCAATACTTTTTTTTATTTGATTCTGCTTATAAAAAATCAAAACATATATAATACGCAAATTTAATTAATACTTCAAATTTATGTTAATAAAGCAGGAAAAAATAGATTCGTGAGATAGAAAATGAAATTAAAACAACGAACCGTTATTGTAATCTCACCCAGAACAAATTATTGAACGATGCTCTCTATAGTATACATTTATTTCGCTAAAATATATATAATATTTTCTCTGCGTAATTACTTGATTTCATACTGCCTATTTATATCATAACCTGATAAGCTCAAAAATATTTCACACTTCGTTAATTCTACAAAATTGAGAGAAGATAAAAATTAATTAATTTATTCAAAATTCATTCATTTAAATATTTTAAATAAATCGCTTTCGTAACGAAAAAATTATGCGAAGATAATATTGAATATCGTACTTGCATTCTTGATTTGAAATAGATTAAGAAAATATCAACATAATCAATTTGACATAAGGAGATATCCTCGAGGTTCTTCTATTGCCGAATAATTCATTGTTGTGCCATGCAGAATTTATTATCTGAGGCACATCCTTAGTAATAAAGTCGCGACTTGGTGGCGAAAACGAGTCAACGACACGTAGTCAAACGATGAAAAACGCTCACGGCGCGATTTTCGCGAGAAGAGAAAAAATATGGAACTTACGATATGGCAACCCGTCAGCCGGAACGAAGGCCAAGCGATAAAGAAAAAACGAAAAGTATGTCAGGGCAAATTGCACGGCGCAATGTCGTCAGGCAACACGTGACGGTGACACGAGCTTTTCAATTAATCAGAAATAAACGGTGTCAACGGCAAACCGACGGAAACCGATGCCGGGTACAAATGTTATTTATCGTCAAGCACGTGGCAACCCTGTAGGATGTTGTTTAAACGATATCGTCCGAATGTTATCACGACACATGTTTTATGCGTATGCCCGGTCATGGGAAATTTGTGAGACTTTCCCGTCAGTTTTGACATAGTTCATTTCCATGGCGGTTATTTACGAGGCGAGAAAAACAAGTGAGAATTAAACGAATTGTATGAACATTAATGAGAATTTGCATATCTGCTGCCACGGGAAAAATATAAAATATTGTATTTATCTCGTGGACTTCTCCTTCGTCCATTTCTGAGACTATTAACTTAGAGCTTGCAGTGAAAGCTTTTAAAATTATTTGATATCTCATTAAAGTCTCATCGTCATAACAACTCCTTTTTTCATCCTTTAAAAGTTAATAAACATAAGTAATTATATTCTGTATATCTACTGATTCATTCGGAAAATTTAATTATTCAATCTTATTAAATTCCACTGTTACCACCTATATAAATATGATTATAATATATAAAAATAATTTTAATAATTTTTGCATTAAAATTTATACAAATTAATGAAGACGATTTAAACTTGCATTAAAAATATATGTATTAGAAATATTTGAAATATCACAAATAAATGAAGATATAGCAATATTCAGTTCGATCTTGCCTAATATCTGTGTAAATTTTATTTAAAAAGAATTAAATACTAATTAAACAACTTATAATTAATAATCTAAAAAAATTTAAAGAAAAAAGCATTGAATTCAATTGATGTTAGTCATATTGTTTTAAAAAAATGATAATTAAAATAATATTTAAATAAAACATATAAAAAATTAACTTTTTGCAGTCCTATAAGCTGGATTAAATATAATATAATGCTTTGTGATATTCTCCAATAGTTTATTTCTCCAAGCATTCGAATCAATACGCAGTATAATCGATAAACTATTTTTGGGATTTCTATAAATTCATTCAAATAAAAAAATTCTTTAATTTATGTTAGATCTTTCAATTAAATATAATAGAGGATGAAATTATTTAGTTTTCGTTCATTCGCGAATTTGCATCGAAAAGGTTTAATCCTATTATTAATATATTAAACGGTTGAATTTTTCATTTCATATAATCGTCGTATTAATAATCGATGTGTTAAATATATCGCTACTTCTTAAACCAATACTATGGCTCCAAGCTTCTCTCATGTTTCCTACTTGGATATAAAAGCGGTATCTGCACTTCCGTTTAACATACAGTATGATCGATTGCTTCTTTACGATTCCGTAACGGCGCTCTACCTTTTACATAAACCGCGTACACTTCGAAGATAACATTTACGTTGGCACAGCGAAAGTTTCCATTTCATTTAGATAGAATTGAGCCACGGTGAGTAATGGAAAACGCAAGGTGCACAACCCGGAATTGATTTCTCGTACAACCAATTTCGCGAACCGGCGTCCTTGGCAGCTCTCTCTCTCTCTCTCTCTCTCTCTCTCTCTCTCTCTCTCTCTCTCTATCTCTCTCTCGCGCGCAAGTCCTACAAAAATAATCTAACCACGTAGCGTTCCGTAGGACTCTCGTGACCGCCGGCGAAGTTGAAATCCCGCTATCGGTATGCACCTAATCGCGCGCGGTGAACCTAATCTACCGTAGGCCGGAAGAAGCGATTTTTCCTTCGCGGGGATGGTGGTCGCGACATGATGAAATTTACAACAGTGCTACACATCCGAAACGAGCGTTATTTATGCTGACATGCAATTAACTTTTTTCGCCTCGCTTCCTATTTACATCGACCTGCGTATATTGCAGTTGCGCTGTAT
Source organism: Atta colombica (assembly GCF_001594045.1). Taxonomy (NCBI): domain Eukaryota; kingdom Metazoa; phylum Arthropoda; class Insecta; order Hymenoptera; family Formicidae; genus Atta; species Atta colombica. Next base: position 3,230,808 of record NW_017259213.1, on the reverse strand, counting down.
GCGCCGCGCGATAGCAACTACGCTGTACGAACAACGATGATGCAATCGCGCAACGTAGCGAAGACAGTTGAGAGACTAGCGGTCTCAATTATTTTTAATGCCTCATTGTAAACTATATCTTCCCTTGCGTCGCCATTAAAGTTAATAGCCCGCAGCGTTCAAGGCGCGTCGATTCTTTTCGGGGGCTCATAATTAAAGTCAATCGCGTTACCGGAAATAGTCCATTACAAGTACTTATGGATGAAAGAAACCTCTCGATCGTGGATCCGCTTCATAAATCTTCTCTACGACTGACTCGTTACATGTTATCGTGAGATTCGTTCCCTTACTTTATCAAGAATATATGAAACATCAATACTTTAGATAGGTATTTCAGAATAGCAATATTTTATGTTCGATGTTAAAGAAATATTGATAATTTCTCAATTATTTTTTAATTGGTTTTACTTCAACGATGTAAAATTAAATTTAAGTTTCAGATATTGGAACGTTTCATGTTGAAAATTAGAAAGATGTAAAATTAAATTGACATAATACAAAATAAGCAGAGACCATATTCGATTAAAGTGTTTTGATGCCATGCCTAATAATATTTTTGTGTAATTTTCTTAAAGTTCAAACAAACTGTATGACACATACTTATATTTGCGATGTTAAAAGACTTTAAATTGAAGAAAAAAGAATTCCCACGAAGAAAACAAGTAACACCAATTTCCAAAATATTTGTATTTCTTTTCTATATTAATTCGCAAATTATTGCAATTATTGTATTTCATATTTTGTTATAAATCATAAGTAGACGCGTATTCCTCGAGCGTGCACGTATGTACGCGGCATATGTTCTAAATACAGAATGTAAATCGGCTTTCGCGACTCCGTATATTTTTGTCCGTCGTGCAATAACCCCTATGTATATGTCGTAGGAGACACATGGTGCGTGTGTAGTCGATTCATCGAATGGGAACATAATGGAACGCTTGGAACGATTCTATGAGGGAGGAAGATTCTTGGGTGATGCCATTCGCTCGGATGTTATGAGAATTACATAAGGTAACTATCCTTATTAACATATCTTTTTGCCAATTTGCTTATTATTTACACTAAATTAATTATTACATATTGTAATTATTAAATATTGCATTGCTTTAATTTTATTTGCTTGCAATCATCGGTTTTTCAACTACTTCTTTTTCTTATAATATTTCTTTAATCTAAAAAAAATACTTTATAATGTTTTTGACAAAAATAGAAAACATGTTTTTGTCCCTATTAGTGAATCCTCTAAGCGGCGATGATTCTATTAAATATGCCCCCAATTTGTGTGCCTATCCACATTTGACTTATTTTAACATATAGTTATTAAAACAGGTAATAAGTTTAAGGTAATTATATTTTATGTTAATATTTCAATTATATTTATTTCAAAGTACACTCATAACATAACGTTCTCAGTTCCAATACAGGGCACATTAATAGGGACAAGCTTAAAATCTTGCGATATGTATTACTAGATTCATATAAATTCCTTATATCTTTCGAAAAATATTTAAAATACTTTAATATTTAAAAAATAAAATATTATCTTCGGTATCGTGTGCATTAATAATTTAACTTGATAAAAAAAAATTTTTTTCTTATTTATTTGTACTTTTTTTATGATGCTTATCGAAATACAAAAGCACACTAATACACTGAAAAAAAGATTGGTTGTTGCAACAATTTAGATAGTAAAATATGATATAGCATTTTTATATGGCTGCAGCAACTAGTTTTTGGTTGTAGCAACAAATTTTTAGTTGCGTTAGTCTATTGAAATCACTGACATTGCGGATAGATTAACGCAACTGAAAATTTGCTGCTACGATCAAATACTAGTTGCCATATAAAAATGCTGTGCCATATTTTATACTATCTAAATTGTTGCAGCAACCAATCTTTGCTTTCAGTGTAAAGACAGGCACAGTAATTGGAACAGTTACCCTAAAACGGAAATAACAAAAT
>NW_017259213.1:3205989-3228707 GCF_001594045.1 Atta colombica | reverse complement strand
TATAATATTTTATATATAATTTTATATATAACAAATCATATTAGTTTAATAAAAATGGATATGTGCAATGTGTGTATTTGTAGTACGTACAGAGATAATATATATATATATATGCTTGCAAGAATATTTTATTATTGACATACATAATAAACTTTGATTTTTTAAGTCATTTTGTGCAAGATCTTTTTAAAATTGAAATTAAAATATTTTTCCAAAGAAGTAAAATATTCCCATATTTAAAGATCTTATAATAGTATCAAATTATAGATTTTTACAGAATAAAAGACTAGATCAGAATTATTTTGAATTAAGGTTTATTCGCAAAGAATTAAGGACGATGAAAAAATTTCTCGAAATATTTATACATAAAAAACTATTTTGCCCTAAAAATATATATTACTAAATATATCCTCATAATATCTAAGGATAAGCATGTCGCAATTTAATATAATTGCAATATAATAATTTTAAACATTTGATTTAAATATTCAGTTAAATATAATAAACGACATTTATGCTTATTAAGCTTTTAATAGTTGATGACAGTTAATGATGAGCTCTAGTGATATCCATATTTGCCATTACTTTGTTAAACAATTATTGAGTATTTTTAATTTAATTTTACATTTAGGATGACCGAGAGTCGAAAAGTCTGAAAAGAATTTTTTATTTCAAATATTTTTTTAAACAAAAATAAACGATTTCTGCGTACGACTAATTTGTGTTGACTCACATCGGCTTGGATTCTTTTTCCTATGATTTATTACAAAAGTTCGAGAATAATAATTTACTATTTATAAAATTAAAATTTAATGATTAATTTCTCAATTAAATTAAAATGTGCAATTAATTTTGACAATATATACTGTAATATTATTTTTTTACAGAAAAAAAGAAAGAGAGTGAGAGAACATCTTCAATCAGACGATTATTTTTCAAAATTTACTAACTCGATTTCTATTACCATAAAAGAATCGTTTGTGCAACTTTCATACGTAGGCGGAAAAATCATACGCGTAAAACAATCGACAAGAAAAAGAAAGAAGAAACAAAAACACACACGAAAATACCACTATACCCATCGGCGGTGAACAACCATATTCGATTGCGCGGGGATATTCGTTGGTATGACGCAAATGCGATTCCGCGCGCACGACTAAACGGCTGACACTTCCACCGGGCATTCTCTTTTACGTCGTATAGGAGGGAGATCAATCAGTTCTGTATGTTTGATGTTTCAATTGTATCAGTCAAATACTCCGGCGTATCGAGATGCGCTGTGCCGTTTCGAGTGCCGCTGCCGTCCGCACCGTCGCCACTGCCGAACGATATTCAGTGAGAGAGGAGAGTAGATCCTGAGGCTCGATTTCAGTGCGACACACAATCGACAATGAAGCGTTTCCAATGCTATAAGCGCTCTGTCGGCGTAGGTGGGATACGCGTTAAATCACAACCGGCGGCGATGAAACGGCGCCGGTCCATGCTGATTCGATTTCCCAGCACTGCTGCCGAAATACTTTACAATGGGAGGAGGCGTTTTACATGCATGGCGTGGTAAAGTACGCGCGCTCGCTTGCTTCGCGTAAACTCGCACCGGTGTGTACCAATTTTTCCAGATTTTTTCCAGATTCCAATGAATAAAAATGTAATTTGCGCGCAATCGAAGGACACAAAGTAAAATATAGATGCAAACGTAACAAATGTTGATATCCGAGAAATTTCTAAGCGATGCGAAATTTTAGGTTCTTTGTCTAATCCTATTCTTGGCAATTGCAAAGAATAAACATATATATTATACTACATGAAAATCATTTTTCACATGATAATATGTATATAAAATGTAGTCATGTAATAAATTTTTAGTATTTTTTTTTACATAGTAAACTTATATCTATGCTTTCTAAATCTTTTAGAGTGAAAATTGAGCCAGGACTCTTTGGACTCAATTTAAAAAAATTTTTTTTTTACTCTTTTTAAAAAAAGTGAAAAAAACTTTTCACACTACTTGAACAAGAGTGGCAGATTTTCATTCTTTTGGAGTAAAATTTAAAGGAATAAAATCTCACTCCTTTTTTTGGAATAAGACTTCATTCCTTAGAATGACTTACTTAAAAAAAAAAAAAAAAAAAAAAAAAACCAAATCTCACTCCCATAAAGAGTGAAAAATCTGTCATTCTTGTTCAAGAATAAAAATATTTCCACTTTTTCGAGACTGGCTCAATTTTTCAGTCTTTTTTTTGGAGTGAGATATTTAACTCCAAAAAATTTTGAAAATAATAAATATCAGTTTATTATCTAATATACTAAAAATGTATATAAATGTATATTAATTAAAATAATTCTTTTATTACAGAAGAGTAGAAGAGGATAAATTATGCAACCGGTACAAAAAAATCAAATTTTAAATTATACTAATTACAAATTGAGCTTCTATACATTATGTGCAATTATCTTTCAAAAGCTCGAAGTACCGAGCATTAACGGGTAGAAAGCAGGCAAGGACGCTCATCTCATAGGAGTAACAACACGGAAGGTCTGCTTGCTCGTTTCTACCGTGTAGCTTATATATATATCCATAACGATTGAACAGACTTGTCCGAGCGTAAATATAACGATAATGCAACGCCCAGCTCGCGTCCGGCTCTATCTCTCGCTTCCTTCGTCTCTCTTTCTCCCACTTTCTCTTCCTCCTTCCTTCTCACTCGCTTTTACGCCCTTTGCCACCCACCGACTCTCTGCTTTTGTCTCTCCATCGATTCGTGCACTCGCCATTATTATAGAGAGATAATGCCCCTATACTCGACGCTGTGCAGATTGGCGAGACTGCTCGTATGAAATGTGCAAAAGCTCTAGGCAGAAAAAAGTGAAGAATGAGAATTGTATCGAGTGTTCTGTCTTTTATATGTCATCTAATATAAAATAGCAATTACATGTTTTTTACTTTATCATTTATTCGAATTATCTGTTTCTAAACATAAGCAGAAAAACGTTTACTATGTCTAACTACAATATATACAGTAAATGTAAAAAGTATTCGTATAATATATACAGAGACATCTTTTTAAAAAATTTTTATTTTTAGAAAGTAATTATTAATTAGCAACAAAGAATAAAATGAATTTTTCAAAATTATTTTACTTACAAAGATGTGTAAAAATTAAAATATAATATCTCAATAATAAGTAAAATAAAAATTGTATAAATATTATTTGGACAAAAAAATTATTTGTACAGTTGAGAAATTTAATTTCTAAAATCACGAATACGGTTACTTTTGTAGCTTTTTTGTTTGCATTAAAATAGAACATGCTCATTATATTAAATTGCTAATTAATGTTTACTTTCTTTATAATATTTTGTAAAAATTTCTGCTGTATGAATACTTTGCGTTCACTTATATATGTGTATTAAGTATAAATACACATATTATATAAATGTGTGTAAAATAAAATTATTTTACTCATTTATTCACTTGGGATCGATTTACCTGTGTCACTACAAATTACTGTGTATATTACGCTGATATATGCGCCAATATTGCAAATATTAATGTTCGATACTCGCCGGTGTACCTATATAGCAATTTGTAGGGAAAGTGTCAACTATTTACCATAAGTATTCGTATTAGCTACGTTAATTGTGTAGTTTGCGTCTCCATCCATTTCGATCGCTCTACGAATATTGTCGCGAATACGGCGAACGATAGGTCAAAAGGCAATCGAACCGATAACATTGTCGAGCAATTGTTATAACTCTTCCAATAATCGATACTTTTAGCAAACTGACAGCAACAATACAACTGACAACTTGCAAACGTTTATCACGTATAAATGTGCGTAAAATTTGTTGCGGCATATAAAACATATGTCGACGCATCCGAATCGTTCGCAGATCAATGCGCCTTCATGAAAATTTCAGAATGAAAAGTGCGCCGAGAACACTGAAACTTTCATACGCGACGAACGCGAAATTTACGCGGCAGCTTTATACGTATGTACACACGCTCACGTGCATCGAAAATGTGGATCAAAAGATTAGAAGTGACTGTTATATCATCACAAGACTCCATCACCACGACATTGAATATTCCATTAAAACTGTGGGCACGATTTTTTTTGGATATATTGTTAAAATAACCGAACAAATTGAACCAATTGAATTTTTTAAATTGATCACGAATTCATCACTTCTAAAATCAAAAAACTCATATAACGTAAAAAAACTAACAAAATAGTAATTCAAATTTATTCTATATCGTATAAAAAAAACTAATTATATTAAAAATATATAATATAATTTATAAATACATCTAAAAATATTTTGAAACCTAATCTTTTCTTTATCTTTTATCTTTATCTTTTAAAGTTATTTCGAAATTTGTTTTCTGACATCTTTATATTCTATATTTTTATTAATGCTTATTTTTTGACAAATATATAATCCAAAAAAATACAGAAACTTTTTACTTCTTTTTCGCTAGCACGAATTTATCTGATATATATATCGAAAGAATTGGCGTGACTTTTCTTCGCGTAACTGCAGTATCAATTCGAGTTTATTGATTATGTAACTAGAGTTGTTTGTCAATTGAAAATCGAACGTGTTTTTATATTGCATAAATATTATCAAGCATTCTTAAAATTCATTCAATTCACCGACAAGAAAAGCGCAGATGATAAATAATGAAAAAGCAACATGTCAATGAATTTCTAACAGTAACACGTTGCCATTATTGTCAAATCTCTGCAAGATTTACGAAAAGAAAATACAAACATTCAAAGACTTCAATGGAGATTTCTGGCGTCTCTTCGATGACAGCAAAAATGACAAATCAAGTATGGCTCATTCGATCCGGAGATCGGTATATGACTGTTCGGTCGATTTCCCAAGATCACGTTCCACGATCGCATTCGCGTTCGCTTTTTTTTGCCATTCGGAAATGCAAAATGCCACCATATGCAATTGCGGGCGATACGGTCGTGTTTGAAGAATATCGATTTCCCCATGTCGCGTACATATGTCACAACATATATAAAAGCATTGTTGCTCGTGCGGAGAAAGAAAGAAAGAGAAAGAATTCTTTTGCGAATCGAATGACACGCCAATGTATCCATTTTTCTCTCCTACACCATCATCGCTAGATGAAGAAGGAACAGATAAACTGTACGGAATACATAGAGAAACGGCAAGGACGAGATAGCAAATCAAAAAGGAACATTAAAAGTTGTCGATGCGTTAGTCGTGCACAGCAACGTGGTCGTTGCCAGAAAAGATTCCCCCGGGATTCTATAGGAGAAACGGCGAGAAGCGGCGACGAGGATAGGAAGCCATTTCGCTCATCTGCCGAGTCATAAAGCAGATACTACGTTCTATTCTCGAAAATACATAAATCTTGCCCAGCGGCCTGATGTAATGCAGGAGAAATGAGTCCTCACGCGTAAAATAAATGATCGGATCAGCCATCGTTTTCCGAAGAAAATGTTAGTCCCATGAAAGAAGAAGAGATGAAGGATTTCTAATGTTGAATGAAGATCTTTAGAACATAATGACAATAATAAAATCGATGTTCCGTCACGATATGCATCTCTAAGCGTATTTATAACCACGTAGTGGTTGTAAATGCGGATTGATTGAACGTTCGATAAATCGTGTCAATAAAATTATATAGATTATATCATGACTTATGTTCATGAACTATAATCTTGATTTAACTTACTCTTTATCTTTTTCTAATTCTTCAAAATAAAAAAAGATAAAAAATAAGTTAAACGGAAATTAAAGTTAATTTACATTGATAGAAATGAGCGTTAAGCATTATGATCGATCAGACAACGTGTTTAATCAAGTAATATGCAATTAATTTGAAAATATCCATAAATGCATATGAAAAATACAATAATTTTGTTTAAAATTTTCGATGTATAAAAGACAATTCTTTAAATGAAACATAGCCATTTTATCAAAAATTTCCAAATGATTAATATTTTTGTTATTTCAGTTAACTAAATCGTGGCTGATTAAAATAATTTAATAACTTAATAATTTGATAACTATTAAGTTAAATATTATAAAATATATTATTGTTTTTGCTAGACATCATTTCATTCGTTGATTAACGTTATAATAAAATCAATCTGGTTAGGTAACATACATTACACGATAAATCATAATTATTAATATCAATATCCAATTACAAACAACAAATATTGAAGACTTATCAAGTTTCATACTGTATTCTATCTAATTAATAATACAACATCTCTCATACTTTAATATCACAAATTAATATATTAAAATAAAATTAGCCAGACAATGTGCAATCAATATTACACTAATCAAGATAAGAAGATAAAATTAATATTTCCTTACTTTTCATATCTTATTTTAAAAGCAATGATACATAATGTACTTATAGATTTGTGATAAATTTATTTCTCGTTCTCTTGTTTTTTCATCGATACTTATTAAACATATCGACATTCATTTTAAATACTTATTGTTACATACTATTTCATTTTATTGTTCTCTCCCTCTCTCTCCCTCCCCCTCTTCCTTTTCTGACAAGGAAAACTCGTTTTTCATAAGTTGGTCGAAAATTCACGAATTTTTAGTGACGGACTTTTTATCAGCTCAGCGTTTCGAAGCGCCTATCGTACTCGTAAATCTCCTCGGCTGTCTGAAAGCACTTTTCTGCAGCACGCGCAAGTAACGTCCCGTTTATCAGCGCAAAGCGCAAGCATGACATTGCCGCAATCACTGACATCCTAACGCCCAAATGTTGGAAAGATAGCGTACTAAGAAGAAAAAGTGGAATCGCTATTTGGGACTTCCTTACGAATTACGAAGACAAATGCAATAAAACTACTTATTGACTACTCACTAAATTCTGCATTTACACTCGCTTTCTGATAGAGAACTGAGTTAAAATCGATCTTAAGATACAGTTATAAATAGCTTTTTGATCGAAACTAAAATAAATTTTTATTTTTCAAATACAATATAGATTCAATTATTTTTTAAAAATAAAATAATGAATATCAGTCATTTAATTAAAAGAATTAAATAATTTAAATTTAACAATTAAAATTAAAATTGATTATTAAAGTAGATGATATAGCATATTTAAATACGAGAATTCATTTAAAAAATTTTATTGAAACAATTATTTATGAAACAGTATATTAATAGTATATTAACGACATTACATATATTTCTCACAATTCATTCATTTGAAATAGAAACAGAAGCGCGATAAATAATGTCTAACTGTCTAATGTATAATTGTCTAAGATCTTTGGAATGAAATTTAATTATAAAAAATGACAATTAAGCCAGTACTGAAAAAAAAAACTCAAATATTAAAAGTACAATTTCAATCTTTAGAATTAGATATTCCACTCTAAAAATTTTAAAGAATTATGAATTATAAATTATTGCTTTACAATATTCACGAACTACAGCTTCAATTATAAAATTGAATCTTTAGTTTTAATTGTAAAATTATCTTTTTGCTTGAATTTGAACATACCTCAAATTATGTTTCTTTAATTTAAGTATATAATTTGAGATAAAATTATTATTGAATCTTAAGACAAGAGAATTTGCTTTAATAAAGTTGAATTATATCTTTGATACGTTTACAAATCCTTAATCGCTTACTGCAATAATTTTGAGATATACAATGCCGCTTGTATTTTCCAGTATTTCTCATAACCCCATTTGAAAAGTAACACGACAATACGCGGAACAGTTCTCATCGTTACCTGCTGACTTAAGTCTATACAAATACAGAGCTACTGTGCAAACAAAGGCAAACATTAAAGCCTCATGCTAAGCTTCTCAGATGGAATATCAAATCTATTATAAAATAATTATTCTAAGTATGTTTCTTTTTTTCTATTTCAAATTAATCATATTATATCAATAGTCAACATAATACTTCTTCCCGATTTTGCATGTAAATTCGATAATTCGTATATGTTATTTTGCGTTATCAATCTCAAAATAATTGATAAACTTGAATTAAAAATGTACAACGCTATTTCAGATATATTCAAAGCAACGCTAAGAAGATAAATGTAAAAAATTATAAAATAATGTCCCATTCTCTATTGTTCCAAATCCTACTTCGAATGAATAAATCACGGAAAATATCGTCGACAATACGATTCGATGAGTAGCATCAATACTTATGAATATTTATGAATTTTTAATCCAAAGTAACAATCGTTTATCATAATAACTATAAAAATATAATAATATAAATATAATAATACTTCGTGCTTTCTAGTCACAAGCACATGCAAACAATAACGATGACATACAGAAAGATTCTCATTTCAATTGGACATCGAACAGAACTAATCGTTCTTTTAAAATGGATTAATGAATCCATAAAACAAAGCGTAAAAGCCACAATTAACATATGAAAAGTATGTTAAAATACAAGAAATAAAATATTTAGCATACAAATATTTATTTCGTAACTATTACTATCATAGATTGTTACTGCGATATATGGCTTTGATATTTGTTTTGTGTACCATGTTATTATTCACCTTGTTATTATTCACATAGCAAAACTCAAACCGGTTCACGATGCTAACTACACCATATGTCGTAATATTATTCCTCGAAACACGGTCACAAGTATTAAACTATTAAAAGATGCAAAACAGACATTGTCATATGGTGCCATCTTATCTTGAATAAAAGTAACTTACTGATTTCGAAAAGATATCAGACAAGAAAATTATAAAATATTGCTTCAATAATTATATACTTCAGTAATTAGTACGTACAATCTTAATAAGTTTATTTGTAAATGTCGCTATGTAGTATTGTGTTGCGTTAAGTGCAACAAAGAAGAGAAAGCATTTCCCCAACAGAATAACTGTAGGATAAGTATTTCATTTTCAACTTGATCTTATGTCACTTGGGACAAAGAAGTTTAATACGCAAGCATCCAATAACTATTTCGTCGCGTATGTAATACGGAGTGTTTCATAACAATTGTACAATATTTTAATTTCATTTTAGAGAGTTGATTATTTTACTTCACACAATCAATTAAACGCTCTATATTCTGTACCAAAATATCACTATATTATATTGTATCTCGAAATATGAAACTTTATTCTCAGTATTTCGCTGACATGCTCTTTTTATAAGATTCATATTATGACTACATGTCTAGATATGGTCTAGATAGAAGAAAGGAAAATATCATGTATCGAGATGCGCATAAGAACAAACAATTGTAAGATAATTTGCACGATATTTCGATAAAAATGGAAATACAATTTCATATAATTTTATTATTGTTATATATAATTTCATTTATATATAAAAAATTGTGACATTATTTTGTCATTGTTATAAACATTTATACATAAACGGAATTATAAGAATGACAAAATTATATAAAATTGTGTCCAAATTTCTTTTCCAATTTGACAACTGAATTAACGCTTAACAAAACAATGCGACCATTCTCAATTTATTTGTCAATGCTTGATACAACTATTAGCATCAATGTCAATGTAATTAACTTAAATCAAAGAAAATAATTCGCTACAGTTATTATGCGATAGAATGACAGATACGTTAAGCAAAGAAAATTCACTCACAAAATTCACTCGACATCAAATATAGACAATGAGGACAGTGTTACAATAGTAGTGAATAGTGTTTGGGATTTGAATGTCTATCACGGATTATTAATGAAGCCGCAAATATCAAAGATGTCGATTGTTTAAAAGCGATGACGTAAGCGCAAGATGAACTGTTTTGTGCTTCATTTAACTGTATTGCAACGCGACTTGACAGCGACAATGTCGATCATCACGTTATACTCGCCAACCACAGACAAACTAGTAACAAGCACAATCATAGTTCATCTTGTTCTAATATTAGACATGTAGAAATATAACACAAAGATATTTTTATCACATAGGATTAATAAAAAAAATAATAACAGAAATTTAATTTTATCACAATCATATAATCAAATGAAAAAGTAGTGTCGCGCGCGAAAATTTATCTTATTTTCTAAGTAACACGGCAGATTGTTTTCGAGAATAAGGAAAAAATAAAGAGCGTTTCGATTTTCAATATCGTTTAAAAATCATTCTTATTGTTAGTTCTTAGAATATCCACCAAATCGACAATTTTCAAACTTTACATTGTTCAAAGCAAATATTTTTCTCTTACAACATTCTCTTATCCAATCGTAACAATGTGGGATTTTATAAACAGTCGTACCGTACAATTGGGAATACCACAGTCACACAATAACCTACGCTCTCGCTGATGCGTTAATATTCCAATAACATTGTTGTTTGCGCTCTTATCAAAAGCATGCAATTAATATATTCGCAAGTATGGATCGACGAGCACATTGTATTTCAACTCAACCGTGAATACGATTACTAATGTTACGGAGAGAAGCCGCGACACGAAGTTGCTAAATTTCGAAATATCGATTATTAATTATTAATGTCGTTAACGTCAAAGACGCTAATTGTCTTAAACAGCGCCGTCAAACTTAGAGCCCCGAACTGTAATTCTAACTCTAAACTTACAGTCCTTGATTACGCACGCTAGAAATTGTAACAAGAATAACAAGGATTTCCAATTGTAATGAATGCAAAAATATTTTCTATAAAATATATATATATTTATTTCTAGATGCAATGGCATATGCAATATTATTGTATTGATTTATCGAAACTTTTTTTTATTGAATCCTAAATAAATTGGTATGTTTAAGATTCAAATAAAATTGATAAGACTCACATGAAACTGTGTAAAAACATTTTCGTCATTTTCAAATTTGATATCCATTTAATTTACTAAATCTAACGTAGGTATATTGTACACTATCGAGAGAATTTAATACATTTATACACAATTCAATGCATTTATCTCAATTCACACATATCCCACATGGCGAAAGAATAATATATACAACAGAGTTACGCAATACGATGTGCTCGTTGCAGAGGGATTTTTCGAAATATAAATCCTCGGGATGGATAAAACGTCGGCGCGATGATGCTCATAATTTCACGAAGCCGCGTATCGATTGCTCCCGGTTCGATGGTTTCGCGAAAACGAACGCGATCCGACGCCGAGCTCGGCTCACAAGCGTAATCTCTAATGCGTAATATCGCCCGTTCACGCCGGGATGAGCAACGCCAATAAAACGAGACTAGGCGCATCGGCATCGCAAACCGCCGCTGCGTTGCGTTGCGTTGCGTTGCGTTAGAGTGGCAGGCGGTCAATGATTTTGTAATCGTGATCGGTGAACGGTCGTGAAAAAAATTCACAATTTGATCAATTTTGCATCTGTCGTAACGGACGATAAAACGTCTGCCCTGCACACCACGAATTGAGTCGATAAACTGTGCGCCACGAGGATTTATATGAGGTCCGTAATATTTTATAGCATATTGTCCCTACGTGACGATATTTTTTTCATGACTACAGTCAGAATAATATATTAACGTTACAATCCCATTCAAAATGATTCTTTTTCTTCTCAAAGTAAGAAATTTAATCGGGAACTATCGTGACACGAGTGGGAAATCCAGAGGTTCGTTGGGACATTTTCACAATTTCATCATTAGATTTTTTTAAATAATTAATTATTATGATTAAAATGTACTGATATGATAGAGAACCTATCTCTACATTTTCAGAAATGGTTCTGTACACTATCTAGTGCTAGATAAAAGCTAAATAAAATACGAATATACTGTATTGTAGCCAATTTGCCTCAATAAATTGATACATATTATGATTTAAGTTACTCCTATGAACTCTATATTAAATTCATGAAAGCGTCATATAAATAAAAAACAGATAGTACTTCGATATGTACTTCTTAGTAAAGATTGTATCTTTTAAAATTATTTTGTAATGATCAAATAGCAAAATGTTACAGAAAAATAAGTTCAATTTATTTTAGTTTTAGGTTTTAATAAAAAATTACAGAAATATATAAAACATTTTGTCAGAATTAAGTTGTAACTGGAATGTTCACACACATAGTACAGCAAGTAAAGCTGTTGCCGAAATTTCAACGTTCCTTACATATGTCTGATTTTATCATAACAAATCATTTTATCATAACAAATTAGTCGAGGGATAAGGGCAATTACGGTGTATAGATTTGAGGCATTACTAGACATTACTTAAGAAAATTGTTGTAAATATAATAAGTAGCATGAATTACTAGGGCATTAATATTATCAGAGCATTAGTGGAAATTATTAGGGCGTTAAGGGGCATTATTAGGACATATAATGGGCATTATTGAGGCATTAGTGAACATAAAAATTGGGCATTAGTAGGCATTGGTATATATAATAAATTTTGGTCAATGATTTATCTCTCGAAATTAATTACTACTCAAAATAACATGTATAGTAATACAGATACTTTTTTAACAATACGTCACTTAGATTTTTCTAAAGAACAAACTGAAAAATTAATAAGAAATGAAACACTCGAAAAATTTACCTCCCCTTGAATCAGATTTTTTTTATTGTACAGTACTCGTTTGAGGTTTAAATAAAACTTAGGGAGAAGTATCTATGTTACAAAAGAGATATTTTACGATAACTTTTCCATTGTTTCTTTCGCCATAAATACATAAATGGAACGCAATACCAACTTGCCAGCGAGTTTCGGTTTGTCCTATCTATCTTAACTATTATTCGATATCTATTTCTCAAAATCAAATATATGGCGAATATATATATTCGCAAGGGGTCAACATGTCGCTTTTATCATGACTATACGAATTGGACGAGGTGCTGCGAGAGAGACAATAATTTCTTATTTGGCTGTTATGTCGGAATCCAGGGAAAATGGCGTGACGTTGTTACAAACGTAGCTATGCAAGTATTGTTTACTGCCTATAAGTCACTCGTTAAAGCACGAAACCGGGAAAAATTTGCCGCCTGTAATGAGCGTTTATTTGCACGCGGTATAAAAGTCAAGCGCGACTAAAATCGATTTTCGCATTCGCTCGATGTAACCAGCGCGCTCACTCAATTTTTTTTCTCCCGTTTGCATTCTTCGTGAAACGTGGTAGCCGCCGAGAGAAAAGAGATTTCTTCGCGTCATTTAGATTATCGACGACGCATTTACACGAATTTCCGCGGCGTTGCTGATGACGGAACCGACTTTTTTGTGAGACGCCTCAACGAGTGACAAAAAGCCCCGTTCGATCCGAACTATAAAAAGATGCGTTATCAATCTCGTCGGATATAGGACGAGGATAAAGTGAAGAACACAGGAAGAGAGAGAGGAGACCGCAGGTGTGTCCGCGTTACGACGAAGTCGCAAACTTTTATTGCGACGTTGTAAGGGATGAGGGAGAGTGACCCAGAAAGTGAGACAGTCTAGAATACTATCTGCGAATCCGTGTCACGCTTTGAAAAATCTCGACATACACGACAGTAATGGGTATCTACAAAAAATATAAGAATCGTCGCGAAATAGGAATATAGTTTATTAGAGCGAAACGCGCGAGAGAAAAATCTCGCACCAAAAGGAAGGAAGGGAGAGAAATGGAGAGCATGATAAAGAAAATGAGACAGTGGAAACTGGGATGTCCACTCAGAAGAAAAGAGAAAGGGATAATAAGCGAGAGACCGCGAAAGTAAATAAAGAATGCAAAAATATGGTGTTGCATAAAGAGATCGTAGATGAATTAGTAGTAATAAAGAACACGGTGCGAAGGAACATAAACGTATCTCGTTATCGTTTTAAAAATGATCACATCATTACGATATTTATTTGTGCCACGTTTAATAAGAAATGTGAAGTAAGAAAAATATTGAACAAAGCACGGATCTTAAAATAGCTAACTACAAAGCGAAAAAGATGAAGAACGAAGCGTGTAACATTTAAGATATATTTATAACGGTCGGATGCGTTCTTACAAAAGCCAATATTACAACATAAAAAAATGGTACTTTGAAAGGTGGCGTAGGACGCGGACTCTTAAAGCGATGCTTTTGATCAAAACGAAGCCTCTATGCGCTGCTACTCCTCCGTAAAATCAAACGCGTCTTATTGAAGTACGTAATGCCTACATAATGACAGGGGAGGAAAAAAAACACTGTATTATATACCGGGACAAATATAATTACATACTATCTCAAAGAAAGGTCCAGAATAAACGCGAAGAATTCGAGACGACGAGATCGCTCGGTCGGAGAAAAAAGAGCAAAGAAGTTTTCTGGGAAGAACCGAAGGAGTAAAGGAAGGAAACGAGGTTGTACACGGATATCTTCCAAAAGTTCTTGCATCATATATAGAACAATATCAGCAAACGGTATTTTTCGAGCATTCTTGGGGATACAATATCATAGCAACTCTCGTAGTAAAATTAAAATTAATATTTATAACGTATAATCCTGATAATCATCAAATAAATTCATCGTTTAAGATGAAAATAATAGAGAATAATTTTAGAAAATATTAAATGTCTCTGAAAAAGAAATCATCTTTTTAATTGGTAATATTCTCTATATCTCTATATCTCTATATCTCTCTAAACCTGAATCTCAGTGGATAGTCACAGATTATCAGTGGCATACTTGGCACTGATATTATCCATTGATCAAATTTAGAGAGTTTTATTCATTATTTTATAAATCGCAATTGTTTAATTGTTCTAAATATCTCTCGTTTATAGCGCTCACTCCATTTTATTGCACGGGAATATACTATCATTAATACGGCTTTTTAATTTATCGCTAAATAAATCCGAAACCTTCCGGACTTCAATTTCAGCGAAAATACCGTGCGAACGATCTACCAATTTCTGGCGGACCGCGGAGGAAGTCGAAATTAAACATTCATCGCACGGTTTGCTGCGCGTTAATGACCACGAGAAAAAAACAGCAACACATGGCGGGGCGGACAGGATGCAAAGAATCGTTTGTGGAGAGTACAAAGATGAACCTAGACAAAAGGAGAGATAAAGATAGGGAGAGATAGATGGAGAGAAAGCAAAAAATAAAGAAAAAAGGGACAGAGAAATAATTATAGCATTATTCGCAGGGGTATATTGCGGCGGTGTTGGTACAACGAGAGACGGACAGAGAGAAGCATATAGAAAAGAACATCGGCAGCGACCACTAAACAGAGCAACGAGAGGGTGTGAAAGGAGGAATGAGCGGCGCAAACGTAGAAAGGAAGCTCTCCTTAATAAAAGACAAGGGAATATCAGCGACCTCACGCCTGGTCGTGACAACGACGACCGCATCCCATTCGCTTCAGCGTTCCTTTGAGCGAGAAGCCATCGTCGTCCCCTTTCTCGCTCCTCTCGTTTGCGACCGCGTTCCCTCATCCACCATGATCCACCGAAGACTCAACCCCTGACAATCCAGTGCGATCCGACACAACAAGGAAGGGGAGATTATATTTCGTTGTGTCGTTCCTATCTTTTCACGTACGCTCTCGACTAAACAAGCCATTTCATCATCACGCACGATGTCCTCGAGTTTTCATTCGGTACCTTTTTTTTTTTTTTTTTCTAATAATTTTAATCATTTTCCAAAAGCGGCGTGACAATTGTTGAAATGCCAGCCAGATTTAATTCAAAAAATTTGTATAAGTTTCGTATTACTCGATCATGTTGATATTTCAATAAATATGGTCGAATTCGTCCAAATCTCTATACGCATAATTATACTTTTTTTACATTGCTGATATAACAGAGAAAAAAAGATATCTCATATTGCATTTTTCCTAACAGATATAAAAATCTCTCTGTTTAGCAAATTTATTTTAATTTCTCTTACAATACGAATACACATCCTTATCAGTATATACAATAATACAGAAAGTACATTTCGATAATGTCATATGAGAGAAATAAGTATTTACAGCAACTTTTATCGTATGTACGAAAGCCATAAATATTTTCGCACGACTCATAAAGCCGAGCGTAAATGTTACTACTTTCAAGTTATAGATACTGGATCCATGCTTCTTTTTGCACAACTTCTATGTACTGTTCGCGAAATATGCTCGCGCGTATCTATTTCAGGAATGGTTGCTCGTGCAGGAGCAGAGGAACAGTTTGTGCGGCTATACACGCGCGTGTCGGTACATGCGCGAACGTGGCATTAAGGGCGTACAAGGGAAACAGATATGTGGACGAGAGAGAGAGAGAGAGAGAGAGAGAGAGAGAGAGAGAGAGAGACGAAGAGAGAAACCGAGAAAGGGATATCGATGCATGCGCGTGACCCCGATTCGAATCCCCCGAAACGCGAATCTCTCCGAGTTTGCAGGCACTCGGAAAATAATTAGACCCATCGAGTTCCGGTACGCAGTCTAATGAGAGGCTTCCTCGGCCGGAAGCGACGGAATCTCCGCGATCTCCTTGAGCGGAATGCTAATCATCCGCAATTACGCGATTGTATTTCGAGAGGGAAGACCGCGGACAAAAAAAAAAGATACGAAGCAGAAATTTTATATTACACTCGTGTAATCTGCCATAATTTCGGGCGCGTCACTTTCAACCGAGAGGACAGATTTTAACACTATTTTCTTCCCTGAAAAATCCACCATATGCGGAAATGTCAACCTCTCTCAGAAATTTATATAAAATTCTTTTTTTTCTTTTTAATCGTTTACATATGACAAAAATTTCGAAAAAATCAATGCATATGCAGTTATCATGCTGAATACCAAATTGCATTTAAATATTGAATTTTTAATTTATAGTAATATTTTAATACTATGTATTTATTCTCTTTTTTATCATTATCATTATTTTCTGATTTGTAAGAGTTGCGTAGAATATTACATTGAAAAAGGACAAAGCTTTATATTCTTTATGTTTACGAGTTGCTACTATTTTAATTTACATTTTTCATTCTCTATTATCATTTTAATTCTTTTACCAAGCTTGACATTAAGTAATAAATGTTACTATAAACAATGTTGAAATGTTACTGTATAAAAGAGAAATTTTATTCGTGCATTGAAATTTTTATTGTACATCGTGAAATTTATGTCGGATAAAAGTTATAAAATATTCTAGATCAATTCGCATTATAAGTCTCTATCGCGCGTACATGCATTATTGAATTGCGTAACTGAAATCTTTCATGTCGGTGCTACAGTTATGCATTTATCGTTTATTATATGATCATCTTGCCCTTAACATGATAATATCGACAGAGTTTCACAAAGACAGAAAATGCAATAATGGGTGAAAAGCCAAGTTAACGAGTGCCTCCATTTATTATATGTATAATGAGTATAAAAGCAACACTATCATTAACATTTTCTATATCAAAATTGCAATTAAATTTATAATAAAATGCAATCATTACAAATTTGTTCCTACTATCGCGTGACTAATAAAAATTTTCAAAGGTCAACTCTCACATAAATATGTGAAAATTCAAATTCGACTAATATTCGCATTGTTTGCATGTATTCCGTGTATTCTTTACGCCGATTAAATTATATTAATCAAAAACAATGAAATCGTATTAAATTCGTATTTAATTGATTAATAATAAAATTCACGAATGTAAGTCAAATATATTAATATTTTAAATACATGCCCTGAATTTTCATAAACAGCGTACATTAGATTTCGGAAAAAACAAAATAAAAATAAAAATTAAATAAAAATAAAAATTAATAAATAAATAAATTTAATACGTTTATTTTAATATTTTCCAAATTTAATTTTTTATACATTTCGTATCTATTATTTTTCAAATAACCCAATTTTTTAATAGTATCCACATATAAATATTTAAAATTTTATATCTATTTCTTTATTATGAAAAAACAATTATTTCTAAAGTATAAATGAATTCTTTAATAAATCAATTGCAAAATTTATTCACGATAATTCCCACAAATATGAAAACAGAGACTTACGTGTCGCGCAAGATATCTCGGCGAACAGGGCGATCGACAATAATCCAGCCACGAGGAGGAGCGTGGTCAGGAAGAACGATCTCGAGCTGCAGCCCATCACGGCATCACTACAGATCACCACCCGATTCGCGCAGTAGTCCTCGTCGGATATCACCGACGGCGTGTCTCGAACTCTCGGCGACGCGAGAGACTCGTCTCTTCTCAGCTCAACTGACAATGAGCTCGAGAATCTCACTGTCACCCCCGCGGCGAAAACGTCCAGCTGTCATCCGCGCGAAAGAATCCACTCGAGAACCACCACTACCGCGTACGTGCCAAGCACGCGATTCAGCATCGACGATGCACCGTCGCACGAGAAAACTGCAGTTCCGCCGCGACAAAATCGGACCTCTTGTCCGCGTCCCGCATCTCTTCGTGCACTAAATCGTCGTGTTTTCTCTTGCCCCTTCTCTTTCTCTCTCTTTCTCTCTCTCTCTCTCTCTTTCTCTCTCTCTCTCTCTCTCTCTCTCTCTCTCTCTCTCTCTTTTTCTGTAGCGCGAATCTTCACTTCACAGGCTAGACCACGAGAATCAACAATCGACACAAGACGATACCAAGGAATCTGGAATTTACGAAAGCTCCGCGTCAGGAAATCGGCGATCTGACTTCCCAACGCGATCGCTACTAATCTCCTGTATAAAAGAGATCGCGATGGTATTTTCTCTCTAAGGTAAACCGGATTGATTCACTACTGCCGAATGCACAGCCCGATTATCGGATTTTGGAAGAATCTGGTCGAATTCTCCTGGGCGTAATGTCGCCGTAAGACACTCGTTAAACTTGGACACTAAAGCGTTGTAAGCGACGCGACTACAGATGTCGAGATGAATTCCGTTCGGCGAAGAAAGAGCTCGTCGGTCGTTTCTTCTTGTAATGTGTTCCTGAGCCAGATTTAGTCCTCGCTAGTTTATGTATCCGCTGTCTTAGATTACTTGGCCAAGCACAATATTTACGCTGAATGTACATGTACAGTGATTTACGGATTAATATGTTAAAAGAAAAACACATCGATAAGTTTGATGATCTCTCATTTCACTAATATAGATTAGCTTTAATCTTGATTCAACTTACTCTTCATCTTTTTCTGATGGCCATTTCTATGTAGATTAACTTTAATCTCTTGGATTAATTTACTTTTTTGAATTAATGCTTATCAGCATCATATTAATCACATCTTTTAAGATGTCTATAAGCATTAATATTATTAAATTGACTGTCAATTTAATTTATGATATTACTGCTCTAATTCTCTGTTAGGATTGTATTTCAAAACTAAAATTCGGAGCGCCGTTTGTAGAATTGGATGCGAGTAAATAAATTTACACGGAATTATTTAAATACTAAGCTCCAGTTTGAGGTTAAGGGTTTTATTTCTGATTTGTTGTATTCACATTACAGTCTTAAAAGATACCATATTTAATATAATCTACTTTTTATCTTTTTTTAGTCCTAAGACCCGATTGCAACGTTACTTTGACTTTAAGCGAGACTTTGACTTACAACACTCATTCTCTCTCTCTCTCTCTCTCTCTCTCTCTCTCTCTCTCTCTCTCTCTCTCTCTCTCTCTCTCTTTAAAAACAAGAGAAGGAGAAAGTTTTAAGCCTCGATTAAAGTTAAAGTAATGTTAGTGCAATCAGGTCTAAGAATTAGAAGAGGATAAAGAGTAAATTAAATCGAGATTAAAGTTAATCTACATTGGTAGAAATGAACACAACTCTTAGAACTAAAAAAATGAAGAATAAGTTGAACCGAGATTTAAATTAATCAACACGAGTGAAAATGGAAATTAATGATTTTTAAAAAAAGAATCGTAATTATAATAATATCGTTGACTGTGTTTATCATATTGCAATTTTTGTTCACGTTGCAATGAAATATTTTGTCAGAAATACTTTTTATAAGTTATTTGCTTCATCGACGCGTCATTTAAACCAATTGTAATACACGCGTGTAACGAGTGTTCAAATCCGCGATAAATGCACGCATATATAATACTCTGCGATCACCATTGTATTTCACAACACGTTCGATCAACTCGTAATCTTTAATAGGATTTCACAGAAAATCTCTGTCTGAAATCACTGATCGCAACTCGCGCGGAAACGAGATGATCGCGATCAACTGATTTACAGCGACGTCTCCGTTTTCATTGAGCGCAAAATTCTGTAGAAAATGATATCCTGTAATCTCTCTCTCTCTCTCTTTCTCTCGGGAAAATGCGGATACAGCGCGGATATGCGCGAATCATTTATCGTTTGGTTTTCGAATCAATTGATGATTTACGCGGCTAATTGAGATATCTCGGATAATTTCGTCGGCTGCCGAATCCGCGTACGAAAGAGCGAGAGCGAGCGAGCGTTATTCGCGTCGAACGTGGACATAAATCATCTTCGTGTTTCGTGCAAACGGATGGCCTTTTAAATTGATCGTCCCGGCAGGTCGGTCGTACTTGTGGATTGATACACCGATACGCGCTTCCGCGTGCTTCGAATATTAAAAAAGTCGCTCGTAAATTATCGTTCTTCATATTTGCGGTAATGTACGTTCAGATAAAATAATATCGAGACCGAACTAAATGTAGAGTAAAACGAAACGGCAATTGAGAGATCACAGTATTATTGCTCGAAATAACTTAGAAACCGTTTCGATCTCGTTATATGATCTCATCGAGTGTTTTTTTTTCTTTTTTTTTCGCGCAGCATTTTTTCAAAACCTATATTCTGAAACAACAGATGACGAGAGCGTTATTCGTTCTGAAAATTCGCGCGGGATGTTTCCATTTCACGTCGTTCGTAAAATTAAACGCCTAACTTTTGTCGTCCTATTTGCACGCGCGCGCGCGCGCACATACACACACACACACACACACACATTCCTACATGCAAATGTTGATATTTCGCATTCGAGACGAGGGAAACCAGCAACGTTAGGTAGATAGGTGGGTACCTCGCCGGCAGAACGGAGAGAGGCGGATGTCCGAAACTTGCGGAAGTAGGTCACGATACGTATTTAGGCAACAGTATCTCTCGGTATCGGTTTATTCCCACCTGTAATCACCGGGCCGCAAACTGGGTACACAAAGTCCCTCGTGCATATGCATGGCACGGCTGCTTTGTGTCCCGACGACCCTTGAACCGCTCGTCTACGCGCGTGTTGTTCCTGCGCTACGATTGTTCCCGTGACCGCCCGATGCGCGCGAGGGTCTCGTGTCACGTTCTCTCTCATCCCTGCCCCACCCTTTGCGCGGTCCAGGAGGGTCGAAATGACGTTCAGGAAAAAAAGCACGAGAGAGACGATAGGTATCGCAAACAACATGTATCATCGACGTTTATTTTAAGGACGCGCCGTACGTCACCGGCAGCGAGCTGTCACTTTGCCCGTAAATCCCATTCATGTCAAATCACAAACTCGCGTGTACTCTTTTTCAAAGAGAAGAGAGGAGGGAAAAAGGGAAGAGCAAAGGTTGGACAGAGGAGGATAAAACGTAATCCGTGCGTAACGTGGGATGCGTCGAGAGCATCGTTGGCAGGCTTGGTCGTCGTGTTTCGAAAGCGCGCACTGAAACGTCCTGTGATGGAGGTAGATTAAAAAAAAAAAAAAGAACTAAAAATAAAAAAACGAGAAAAATTCGCGCGCGCGTCACGAAAATCGAAGTGCATCCCGCGAGGTAGCGAACGCGAGGATAATCGAGAACTCGACGCGGCTCGACTCACCCTCCTTTGCGGCGAGAGGCACGTGACGGGCTTCCGCGATCAGCACGCGAATTCCGGCAGCCGTCTGGAGCACGTGACGATCGATCTCGCGTGAGAGGACGAGTGCGATTTTCGTTTCTACCAAGAGCATCGTGCCTTCCTTTCAAGTGGGAAGCTCAGTTCACGGAAAGTTTCAAGGATTCACGATTCGGATCAGTCGGTGCAGCGCGAGGTCGATTGACGAGCTCTCTCTTCCCCCCCCCCTCTCTCTCTCTCTCTCTCTCTCTATCTCTCTATGTGTCTGACATCATTATCAAACGTCAGTATCGCAATATTTCATTAGTAGTAACAGGAAAATTCAGATCCTTCCGATAATCGTTGCGCTTCGGTCCACCCTTCGCTCTATAAAACACGCGGACATCTGCTCCAAGACCATCCACATCATCCCCTCTCACCAGGAGACAGCGTGAGCGATGTTTCCTCGATGACAGCAATCCTTTCGGCACTGCTTTCGCAAGATTAGTCCACCCTTCTCACAGCACAGCGAAAAGGGTGAGGCATCATTTGACGCACTCTCTCTAGTATCGCAGCGAATAACCAACCCGAGGGAGCGGAGATTCCACAACACCTTGGCGTTTCGCTTACGTCGCGATCGCAACGGACGACGTGTACGAGAAATCACGAAGAGACGTCTCGCTCGTAAACGTCACGTATATACGGCAGACGCGAAAGAGAGTAACGAACGTAATGGAATACCGACGGTCCACACGTTATCGCGCGGTATACAAGATATATGAGGCGCGGATACGACGAGCGAGCGAGCGAGGTTCGAAGTGCGCGTCGCGCTCTCCCGCCTCTCTTGGCTCCGCTCTCGGGACTGAGAGTGGAGAGAGAGAAGCACCGTCGGACTTTCGAGGGATCCACTGCCACCCCTACCGGCGTGGTGGCCGTTACCCCTGCCTATGTGCCACTCTCGGCAACCCGCGTGCTACGACTGTGCTACGTTTCCCCTGCCGCGCTGACCCCACCACCGCTCGAATGCCGCGCGCGCCACCCGC
>NW_017259213.1:3185076-3205889 GCF_001594045.1 Atta colombica | reverse complement strand
CCTCCTTCGTTACCCCTTGACCCCGCTCGGCTCCGGAGAGGAGGACGACGCCACCCTAGGCGCTTCTACGCGATCCTCTATACGTGTGTATACTACCACTGTCGAGTTGGGACCGCGCGAATCACAGACGCGTTTGGATCAAGGGATGCTTACGATATTATTATCGAGATATCCGGATGGCTCGCGAAGCCATGGACTTGAACCTTCAACTCCGAAGAGTTCCATTATCTTCGCAGATGAAATGATTAAATGGTAAAATTAAAGCGTAGCATATTTTTTTAAAACACATCTGTGGTAATTATTTCTATTGTTTTCGATTCTCTTTCACTCTGCTGGATATGAAAGGAACAATGGTAATCCAGTCCCTTGAGTTGAATAATATTTTGTTCTTTTTAACTTTTCCATGTTCTTTTTAATTCCACATGTGACAACATGTAAATCAATCCATTTTTTTTATTTTAAAATGAACCACGTCTACATTAACGTATACACTGGAAAGCTTATAACAAAGTTTGACTATGAGATGACAAACTCTTGATTAACTCGTCGTTTTTGTCAATTTCAATAAGTTAGAATGAGTAAAATAATATAAATTAGAAAGAGACAGTATATAATTACATATATTTCCTTCTCTTTTTCACTGTTTTAACAAAATTATTCGTGGCCAGACTGTTATAACAAAGTCTCTAGTGTACACTTAGTAAATAATAAATTAGAGTCAAATACAATTTTTTCTTGAGTTAAATTTTCTAATTCCATTGTTTTAATTTTTAATTATTCCATTGTTTTTTAAGTCATTACAACCTAATTTGAGTTATGTTTAATCATTTCTATAAGTTGCCACTCCTACTCAAATTACTCCTACTCAATATTTCATTATAAAAATAATAGAGTTCAAAAATGTAATTCTAAAAAATGTATTAAATTTCACTCAAAGATATTATTTATTAAGTTCATGTATTTATTTTTGAAACTAGCATAGAAATGAATTGATTTACATTTTGACACATATGCGTTAAAAATAACAAAATGTTTTTTAACTCAAGAGATTAGATTGTTTTTTTGATTTCTAATGGTTCAGGTGATCAAGTATCTAGCGTGCTACACTAAAAAAATATTTAATAAATCTTAATATACATTTCTTTAAATAGTATCAAGTAAGTGTTTACTTACAGTAAATAAACATTTATTCAATAAAAAAGGTAATAGTTAAATTAAATTAATGATTTTTGTATCAAATAATGTATTCACAATATATTACATTTAATATTTATGTATAGAGATATTTACTTTTAGAACTATTTAAACAAATATTCATTAAAATATTTAATATTTCTTTCAGTGTAATGTACTATAGTGTAATGTATAAAAATACAGAAGTTTTATTCTTGAAAAATATCGTATACAAAAATGTAAAAATACTATACTTAGTATACGTTACGCATTATATATTATAAATTTCTCTAATACCTTCGTTATGTACTATTGTTTTAAGAATACGGTGTCAAGTCTCAGTCGATGTCAGTTTGAAAAACTCGACGTAATTTCATCAATATGAAAAGTCATCGCTATCAGTTATCGTCTGAATGAACATCTATTAATATTAATAGACGTTATTAATATTAATTTGCAGCCATTGTGTCAAATTAGACTCAACATTATGCATAGCCTATTGCATAATTAATTAAGTATTCAAATCAAGTACGAGATAATCAACAAACTACATTTTTGGAGGATCTATAAATTCTCTCAGATAATAAAAATTCTTTTGATTAATGTTAGATTAATCGATTAGATGAAGTTGAGGATAAAATATTTGATTTTCGCTTATTTATGATAGATGATTTAGACAAAAAATTAATGTCCATTTATTTAATTTCGATTTAATTTATTTTTTATCTTTTTCTAATTCCAAAGCACAATTCAAAAGCACAGGCAATAAGAATAGATTTCAACCTATATACAGAATACAAGGTTTCTGACTGATTGAAATCTGTTATTCCCTGTTCTTATTCCCTGTGCTTTTCATTTATGTGATCTAAAGTCCAAGAATTAGAAGAAGAAGAGTTAGTTGATTCAAGATTAAAGCTAATCTATTTAATAAAAAGCTATACTATAAAAAATATTTTGTATTCGTATTCAAGAGTCCCTTTAAATTCTTGTTAAATTTTTATTTGAATTTTTATATATTTTTATATACTATAAAAAATATTTTGTATTCGTATTTAAGAGTCCATTTAAATTCTTGTTAAATTTTTATTTGAATTTTTAACGTATTTAAGTGTTAATTTAACATAATGTGATTATATTATTTAAATACTGAATTGATATTCAATATTTCTTAGTGTCAAAATAACAGAAATTATAAGTGGATAAGTAACATAAAAATAATATTTTAAAACATAAACTAAGATACATGTCAATTTAACGTGTCATAAATGTTAATTTTACTAAAAAAAATATGCTTCCACAATTTGCTTACAAACATTGTCAGTATTACTTTTTTATGTTAATTTTTTTAATAGATAATATTGTGTTGTTCTAACATATTCAATGTTATATTGTATTAATTAATACAAAAAATTTAAATAGACCCATTTAGGGCACATAAAATATTTTATAATTAAATTCAACTCAAATTTTTCAACTGTGTATATATTATATATTGAAACTATACGTTCACTCACTATATTGCCATAGACAATCAGCGATGACCTCAGGATGACATTACGACTGATTCAGGGGCCGATTGTTCCATCTTCGGATAAACTTTGTGATAATTTATCTGTTGGATAAATAAAAGAATAAAAAAGTAAGAGCATAAGAGAGTAAAAGAGTAAGACAGTGAATTGAAGTTTACCGAGAGGTGGAATGATCCAGCCCAAATCGGTTTTCTCGAAGGATCTTCATTCTCGTAACGGTCACAGGACAGCATCAACATACGTACTCATATACACAATATACACGCGACGCGATAAACACTCGACACTTTCTGCGTTCAATCAGACGCGGACTAACACTCTCGCGATGAGACAATAACCGTACGCGCTGAAATACGAAAGACAAGCCGCCATGATGCCGCGACGAAGCAACAACTGCAAATGGCGGTCGCGGGACGCGATCGAGATTTCGCAACTGATTTACGATCGGCGCGCGAATTGATGCGATGCAAACGTCGCACGACGTCACTCCCGGCGCTGTGGACGCTTGTCGGCGCGTGTGATTCGTTCCCGATTAGAAACGTGACGGATCGCGAGAGCAAACTTGCTTTTGACTGACAATCGGCGCGAAATGCGAAATACTGACGCTCGCGATGTAAAGTCCAATCCACAGAGTACGCAGAACCTGCGACCCGCATTCTGCGTGATATGTAGATCGAGCTTAAGATGAACTCAAGTAAGATAGTTTTTACGGAAAAGATGACCGAAGGATAAGCTTTTAAAATGACTACAAAAATGCTTCAATTAGTCAATTTTTCCAATTATTGGAAATTATAGCCAATGGCCATAATACTCACCGCGAGTTTATTTTATGTGATTTGCACTCGATACACTTACGACCAAAGAACGATGGGAGAACCTTAAAGTAATATTCATCGTTGGATCTTAAGCGGCTACAATGAGATTTTAAGGCGTAAAATTTAAGTTTTAAGCACTAAGCTGTAAAAAATTGATTATAGTATTTCTCTTCGCATTCGATTGTAATTGATCAATTTCTTACGGCTAAGAATTTAAGGCTTAAGTTTTACGCCTTAAAATCTCATTATAGACTCCGCTTTATAATTAAAAATCTTTAGGTCTTAAAGATTCTTAAAATCATCTCTCGCGATAATTTTTTTTATAATTTTTATACGAATTAGAATATTTTTCAGAATTACTCAGAAATATTCGAAAAATTTACATCTCTCAGAATTTTCCATACAAGTGAATTCTAAAATATTCTGAAATTTTTCATTCCATAATTTAAAAAAATTTTTTTAACATTTCATCAGAAATTATACTTGCAAAAAATCTTAGAAATCTTACGATATTTCATAATTAATATATATGAAAAATTCTGAGAAAAATATAGATTTTCTGAAAAGTGTTTCAATTTCAACAATAAAAAATGTAAAAAAAATTATAAAATTATATAGAAATTCTAAAAAATATATAAAAAATTCTAAAAAAAATTTTCAGAAGATTGCACATAAAAGTTTTAATCCTATAATCGTGAGACAATAAAAAGCGACGTGTAACTGATTAGTTTTCTCTACTGAACGCAGCCATTGATTGACTATTGTGTCGAAGAAAACGATAAGAGCTTACGCACAATAGAATAAATATTAAGAAAAAGAATAAATTAAGATTTCAATCTATCAGATATCAGTTAGATATAAGTCAGATACCAGCAATGGTCTTTAAGATCTTAAAGAATCTTTAAAATCACAAAAGATATTATAATATTGTTTATATTTAAAACTGTTTTAAATACAGTTCTTAAGATGTCATAAGTTAATCAGAGGACTGTATTAACATCTTAAGGTATTATTTAAGACAATCTGAAAATAAGACTATGAAAATGAATTACGAATATCAACCACAGAGCAATATTAACATCTTAAGATATTATATTATTTAAAATGTTCTTAAATAAGAATTGACTATTGCATAATACCGGTCTTAATTACATTTAATAAAGCTTCCGCTGTATGCGACGCACGATACAATTCAATTTAAACGAAACGATTTCTTACAGCGAATTCGGTTGGACAAACTAGTGCTCCTTAACTGGTGCATATTAAGACCATACATTAATCTAATCTAAGATCGATATTCATTCGGTTCTTATTGTAAAACTGTTTTAAGTATCGTCTTAAGATGCTAATACGGCTCTTTGATTGCAAGAATCGACTATGAATAGTGGCCTAAGTGTAAAATGCATACATTTTGAATTACAAAATACATATTTTACCAAACAACATAATAAAGTGTATTAAAGATTTCGAGATTTAATTTTCTTACATTTATATAATATTAAACACACGTCTTTATAACAATTTGTGTACGATTGCTTTAAAGTGCACCAGTGCGTACTAAATGCGTCCAATCGAATTTACTATTACCGAGATATTGGTTTTTAAGATGTTTTATAGAAAGAGAGCTCGTATTCTCGCGATGTTCAAACTGGAACGGTCTCTGATACTTGAAATCGCGATGGAATCAAACGAAACATCGTACCCGCGAAATCCAAGCGTAACCGAGAACGACCGAATCTCACATAGAATCGAAAATGTCCCGAATACTCACGAGAGTACGACACCGATCAAGTGTAATGATGTGATTCTGCAGGGATGACTGATTTGCACGGTCAATGGGCTTAGTGCATCCATGATCGACGAACCCAAACTCAACACGTTGTGGACACTCACATATAATTATATATTCACACACTTATATACATTTTAATAAGTGATAATTTTAAGCAAGATATCCCTAATTTGAATAATCTGAATAATTTGAAAAATCTGAATAAATTGATAGATATATAAGATGATTAATGTCTTTGATACAAATGTCTTGATACTTTGAAACGAAAATTGAAGTTTATTACTATTATTTTTTTTTTTAAGAAATTTATTATTGAACACAATGATAAATTTCTCACGGAGTCATTATTTAGAAAATATATTGAAAAACAATACGTGTAATCCGATATGAAATCCTTCTCATGCAGTGACGTTCCTTATCTACGTAGTCATTGTTTAAAATGTTGAAAAATGATATCTGTAATCTGATATGAGAGAAATTGATTTTTCCTTATTAAAATTTTTAAACAAGATATCGTTTTCTTCAAAAATGACATAACTCAAAAAATTAAGTTCTTTTAGAAAAGAGGAAGAACTATTTTTCAACTTAACAGAAAATTTTTGACTTGATAAATAATATTGACAGAAAATATATTTTTTATAAAAACATGATCAAATGTTGATTTTGTTTCACAGTTCTTGAAAAACTCTTTGTGACGATTTTAATATTTTACAAAATTATACTAAACCTAAAATAATTCAGAAGTGACATAACTCGAAATGTCGACAATAGTTTATATTTTTCTTGATCAGCTAAAATGACTAAATTCAAAGTAAAATATTTCTTCTTCAAACTTCGATCATCAAAACTGTCTTAACTTTCTGTAAATATTCTCTGTTTTCTTTGTTTTATTTATTTGCAAAAACGATACAACTTAAAAAGTGTCATTTTTGTAAAAGGTATTTGATCTCTTTAAATACCTTAAGAATGATACATATAGTATGCTACTTGACGGACGGTCTGTGAGTTTAAGTTAGCTTACTTTCGATGATTGATAGAGTAATCTTTATCTAACTCAATTGGCAATAACTCAAACGTTATATTTTTGTTTGAAAGTTATTACTTTTAAAGTAAGAAAATATGAAAATAAGCAACGCCTTGATACTTTTATGAACGTAAAAATAAAATGATTAATTTTGTAATAATAAAAATAATATAGACAAGATTCATACTTGTATTTGAAACAAATGGAGCAGAATAGTAAATGATAAAACTCATTCATATATTTCTAAAAAGAAATAAATATAATGATAAATCATTCATAATTATTATTTATTCTTCATAGTTATTACTTCATAGTTATTATTTATAATATTGAAAAAGTACAAATAATTCGATATGAAAATAATTTTTTCTTAATAAAAAAAAGTTTTATAAGATATCTTTTATTTTTTTTTCTTTGTCTTTGAATTATTACTTTATGTTTTTTTGTAATATACATATATAGAGTTAAAATTGTGTTAACTCTTTAAATTAAATAAAAAATAAAGTTTATTATCTTCTTACATTTATTGATCTTAAAATAAAAACCCGCTTTTTTGATTAATTATATCTCGTAAAAAAAATTTCATAAAATCCCTTGCATTCCTTTGTATTGCATTCCCTTGTATTTTTTATAAAAACTTCTGTATTTTTTGTATGAATTTTTTTTTCGTTTGTAAATCCACGATTCTTAAAAGTATAGAACTTTTTAACATTCTCTCTATATACATATTTCAAAAGAAACTATTTCGTCAAATGTTAAAGCATAACGGCTATCCATTACAATGACTTGCATTTCTCACAAATGGTAACTGAGGACTATTGTCATCAAACAAGCTGATTCGGCAATTCATTTGTAAATTATGAGCATGCGATTGCAATAGATGTGTCTAGAGATTTTTTCATAATTGAATATAATGAATACAAATTCGTATAAATATACGTCATGAATTCGTGTAAATATATGTCATAATCCACATTACGAATTTTGTTCCTTATATTTTTCATTTTTAGAGTCAATTGGACATGTAAAATGAAAAGTATGCTTTATCATTACACTTTTACGGCTTAATTGGACCGGCATTACATCTCATTAAGGGATTTACATGATTTGTGAATATCAAAGAGAAACACACGCAGCACATCATTTTGCAAAATAGCAATTCATTTCATTGCGCATATTTTGAGTGTACATTTATATAACATGAAACAATTTAAAAGAGCTTATTAAAGTAAAGAATTTCGGTGTTAAATGGACAGAAAATTTCAGGTGTATATCTGTATTTATAACCGCCTTTCTGTCAGGAAACAAATCTTAAAGTCTTAAAGTATTTTATTTGATACAATCTTGAGACGATAGATTTAAATGACAATTACTAAATAGAGGTTCTAGATTGTACTAACGTTATTTTAACTTTAAGCGAAGAGAAATATTATTTAAGTTTAATATATTATCTAACATAAAGAACGCATATTTGTTTTCTTTTCATAATTTTGGTAATTAATTTTTATTATTATTGTATAATTAACATATTATCTCATTTAGTAGCTGGTGTAAATTATTATCTCATCTGATCTCATAAAGTTTGTCGACATTGTTCAAAACCGCTCTTGGCAATTAAGCAGTTCCTGAGAATATCATAGCGAATTCTGGAGTTCAGAAGTCACTTCAAGGATGTTATATATTAACTTCAGAATATATATATATTTTAAGATAAAAATTTCAAGATTTTGAAAGTAATTTTATTGTAAATAACATATCACTGTTAAGTATACATTTATAATTGATTTTAACGATTAATAAAAACAATGCATCTTTTTAGAATGGTGTTTTCGCAGACGTAGTTTAGTTGCGTGTAACAAGAATGAATTCAAGTGATGATCTTCCAAAAAGCATTCATTTATAAGCCTTATGCTTAAAGCAAAACGAAACAACGATGATCAGTTACAATTAGTTGGGATACGACATCTGGCGCGGGCAAAAAGTCAACGAGAACAAATGTACGCTTAAAAAGTGACATCGCTTCTTCCCATCGCGTTCACTAAAATAACTCCGAGACCGGAGACGTTGATGCTTTATTTTTCGGCCGGGAGCGGCAAGGAGACGCGGCCTCAACGCCAACGGACAGAAGGACTTGTCTTAACTCCAATCACGTCTCAGGGAAAACTCCGTCTTGCCCCCGGGGTGCTATTTTCTATTTTACGATATCTACAGGGTGCTATAAACAAGCTCTTCCCAGAAACGGAGTGGGATATGAAAGGAACCGAATGCTGGAGTCATAGGAAGATCCTCAGATGAAAAGTTTGCTTAAAGTGTGTGGCCCCACGTATTCTTCGACGATGGGGATTCAGAATCATTCCCGGGAGTACCAACTGCGGACCGCGAGTTTTGCATACGCCACCTCAACGCGAAAAGTTCACGTCCTCATGAATGATCCGCACACATTGCGCCATTACTGTATATTGCAGACCAAGTTCCACTGTTGCTATCTATAAAAAGCGACTGAAATGCAACTTTTACCGCGTATGAGGTGAAGCGTAGAAAATATTTCTCAAATTTCGTATACCCTTATAATTTTTATATACATATAACGACGTCTCAATAAGCACACAATATTAAAAAATATTTTTTTAATGTTTATTTATATTGTTTTAATTTTTTTAATATTTGTTTATTAATATTTTTACATTGAATAAATATTTTTTAAATATTTTTTAAATATTATATGTTGAATATAACGCCTAGTTTCGACTCGTATATATTTTTTATCATTATTAATTATAATAATATGTATTTTATCATTATTAATTGTAATAATGTCAATTATAATAATGTATAATAATTATATCTTTTGTGAAACAAATACTCTGAGACTTCTGTACTCTTTACTGAAATAACAAAACGGATTCTAAAGTCGTATGTTTTAATGATCAAATGCAATAATTTTCATAGAAAAACATATATTACTTTTACATATTTGAAAATCCTTTTCCAGAATTGAAGTATATTATGCATTATAATATTAGTGTACCATGGAATTTATACTGAGAACGACAAAAATTTTTGAAATTGAAATCATTTCTTACTTTAAAAATGACGTCTAGAGCTGTCAAATCGTCACAACATTTGTTTGTAAAAGCAATCTGTATTTATGAAACTGTATATGAAACTGAAGGCTACAGATCAGTAGATTACACGAAGAAACTCGACGTCGAGTTCTTGGAAATAGACATCTAATTCTATATGATATCGTTCTACGAAAAATGTATTAGATGTACAACTTTGCTTCCGCCGTTTTTTTTCCGAAATTCGAGGCTTTATTGTAAAAAACTGGTTATACATTTATGATTCAAAGTATTGTCCATCGCTGGCCACTACTTTCTCCCATCTTTCGGGTAGCGTACGAATCCCGCGTCGAAAAAACTAGTCATCTTTTGAGGCTATCCACGAATCGATCCAATTTTTTACTTCTTCATAAGACCGGAAGTGCTGGTCAGCCAGGCCGTGTGCCATTGATCGAAACAAGTGATAGTCAGAGGGAGCAACGTCTGGAGAATACGGCGGGTGGGGTAGGACTTCCCATTTCAATGTTTCCAAGTATGTCTTGACCACTTTCGCAACATGGGGTCGAGCATTGTCATGCTGCAAAATCACTTTATCGTGTCTCTCGTTGTATTGCGGCCGTTTGTCTTTCAATGCTCGGCTCAAACGCATCAATTGCGTTCGATACCGATCGCCTGTGATTGTTTCAGTCGATTTTAACAGTTCATAATACACTACGCCGAGCTGGTCCCACCAAATACAGAGCATGACCTTGGAGCCGTGAATATTCGGTTTGGCCGTCAACGTGGAAGCATGGCCGGGAACTCCCCATGATTTTCTGCGCTTGGGATTATCGTAATGAACCCATTTTTCGTCCCCAGTCACAATGCGATGCAGAAATCCCTTCCGTCTTTGCCTTTCAAGCAGCTGTTCACAAGCAAACAAACGCCGTTCAACATCTCTCGGCTTCAATTCGTACGGCACCCAATTTCCTTGCTTCTGAATCATTCCCATGGCTTTGAGGCGTTTTGAAATGGCTTGTTGAGTCACTCCCAATGATCGTGCCAATTCTTCTTGATTTTGACACGAGTCTTGCTCAAGTAATGCCTCCAATTCTGCATCTTCGAAAACCTTCTCTCTTCCACCGCTATGCCGGTCTTCGACGTCAAAATCACCGTTCTTGAAGCGAAACCACTCACGACATATTATTTCACTAATAGCGGCCTCACTATAAGTATTTGAGAGCATTCGATGAGCCTCAGCCCCAGATTTCTTTATATTGAAGCAAAAAATTAAAACCTCCCGCAAATGACGAGAATTTGATAAACTGACTCGTAAACTGACATTTTCAATCGAGAATAACTTTATGATGCAGACACAAATCGACTAATGTTTCTATGAGGTTATGTTGACAGATGCCCAAGTTTATTGTATGACGTCTATGATCTATTTATTTCGACCACCACTTACCGCTAAAGCCATCTATAGGAAAATGGCGGAAGCAAAGTTGTACACCTAATATATGTGTGAGTAGTATTGATGTAGTAAAATGTAGTTGTATATCCACTGTTGCCAGGTTGAAAGATTTTTCTCTAAATTTGAAGGTTTTTTTCTTTCCATCAGAAATCTTTTGGAAGTACAAAAAAATTTAAGAAAATTTTTGAGACACTTCATGGGAAGAAAACACAAAGAAATATTCAAATTATGGCTAAAATATTGAGAAAATCGTAATGGAATAACTTTTGAACAGACTTGGCAATAGTATGATGTGTCAATCACGTAAATCGTATGTGAGTAAAAGTAAATCCTATGATCAAACAACTTTAGGATCTTCTTAAATTACGCTTATTACAAAATTATATACTAAATCTTTATTTACTAAACTTTTATTCAACGTTTATTCGCAAAAACAAATCTCGAGATAAATTAACTTGCACTTGCAATAATGCGTAAAAATTAATTTCAATATTATTGTTTCAAGAGAAACAAAGATGTAACAAACGATATTAAAACAATGAGATTGTGTCATCACAGGAGAGTATCATAACTACAGCCACTTTTCGAGTCCTCGGCGCGTGTGTCCGATTTATCGCGCACGTATCGTCCAAGAACAGTGCTCTCCTACTGACGACCACTGAGTTTCGTGTAAACTCCTCCGTAAAGTTCGCTGGTGTCCTTTTGTCAAAACAATGTACTTAGCGAATGGAAGCGCAAGCGCGCGCAGAGTAGAGACCCGAACTTCCCCGGTTCACCGATATTAACATCTTTGTCGGCGCTGTAATTTTCGTCGAGCTGATATACTGCGGCGTTTCGTTGTGCGGCGGTGGCCGTATTACGGCTAATATTTCTCCTCCTTACAGAACGAAAATTGAGTACTTTATAAGGAGGCGGGACATTAATAACTCGTACAGCCGGCCGGTATTTTCAGGACAGCTTAAAAGCTTCTGCCGCATCGATGATATATCGTATGCTCGCGGAAGTAGTGACACGGACTCTGTCTGCACCACGGGAAGCTTACGAGCTTCGTCCGCGACGAAGAGGCGGAGAAAATCATCGCGATTCATGCCCTATTCGTTGATGGTACGTTAACCCCAGTCGTTTTATCCCTCGGGCGTTATATAGATGCAATTTGTAGAGCCTACGAGCATCCCGAAGGCCTACAGAAACGTTTGATATCTGAGAAGAATTTATCGTGTCATCATTCGATCCGCGAACGTCTTGAAGAAAGATACAAATTTTAAAGATACAAATTTTTGAGATGTAAAGAGACGAATTTGTTGGCTCCGAAATTATTTAAATGTTTTGTTGAACAATAAGAAATGTATACACATAATATTTTATTAATATAAGAAAGAAAAAAAATGCATAATGATATTATCACAATATTAATATCCTATATATAACGAGATTAATGAAATCCCTGCTAATTGAATATTTAATATTGGATTACAGTTTGAATTTAAAATGTGGAACAAAGTCTTCGAAAATAAGAATTCAGAGAATTGAATAAAAATTTACAAACATCTCGTTAACTGTAGCAAATTGTATCATATGATATCATTTTTATGATATCATTAATCAATGTCAAACTTTCATATTTTCTATGTAAGCAAAATAAATTAAAATTGTTATTTTTGAACTCATGTTTATTTTTAATTAAAAAATTACCCATTGTGTGGCACTGAATATGTCACATAAATATATAATTCATAAATTGGGAGAGTTCATGTATAATTTTATATATTCTAGTATATATTTTATGAATATGTATTATACATATATTGTTTGATTTTTTTTTAATGTTCTTTTATTACATCATATAAAATATAATTATATAATATTCCGAATTCTATTGTGAATTATAAACTGTCTGGAACGTTCTCATCAATAAAAAAGAAGACGTACTTGCCATTAAAATAAAAATTATAGCAGCTACATTTGTGCAATGGATTCCTTTGCAAAGCTAAAATCTAATTCGCGTTTCTCATTTCAGAAAGAAATAATATCATTAAGAATCTTATGAAAATATCGAGGCATAATTCATTCTAATTAACAAGTCTTTTTCCGTATCATCATATCTTTGTCATCATTCTCTGACGTGCTCTTCCTTTCTTATTTAATATGATTCTAAGTTAAGTTAGAATTCATCATTTTGTTAATAAAAATTTCGCATAACCGTAGATACGTAATTCATTGCGTCGCAAATACAACTTCAGTACGCAATATGCAATCAAATACAACAATTTTATTCGTGTCGAATGGAAGAAGTGGCGTAATTAAATGGTACAAGTTATCATGATAATGATACGTTTGATAGCACTTTCAATGTGTGTTTTCGCCATGATTCTGCCTCACTCGCGCGCACATAATTAAACCGCCGAATGTTAAAAAGCAATTCTGTCGACGAACGGCGCCGGCGGTGTGTCCGCACGTATAAACTTTCACAGCGCCGTATCAAACGCAATTACTGATCGGGCCATATTGCAAGAGCTATACGGCTCTGCTCGTATTACTCGGACTACAAACCCCTTAATTACGATTGCTTGTGCTAGGTACATAAATCAACGTATGATATTCGATACGGCGAATCTGCCGCGCGAGCGGCGTTCATTTTTCTTGTCGTTAAAGCAGCAATCACAGTGGATATCTATATATCTGTTTTTTGTCTTCATACAAACAGTCTTCGTACATTTGTAAAAAAAAATTCTAAATACATAAATCCTGCATAAATCATGAATATATCAAAATTAAATTTTTACACACTCGAGTTTAATATTAAGTATAGTCGGAAAATAAATCCACGCAAATATCGTATTGGAAATGTAACCGAGATGGATACATATTTCAATTAAATTTACATTTTTAATTAAATATTTATTCGTTTTTATTGATAATTCTATATTTTGTAAGATATTTTAAAGTTTCATTATTACTAATTAACGTAACATTATGATTTTTATTAAGTGTAATGAATTCAACAAACATAGATCTCAAATTGTACATATATAATAATTAGGTACAAATATCATGCATACTATATTCATTTATTAATGTACAATTCAATGTTTTCGAAATTCGAATTTTAACATTGGTACGCTGTTTGATATTCATGTATATAACATTAAATTATACAAATTATTTATGTAAATATCTATAAATTATTATTGTAATATTTAATATATCAATATTAGCTTTGTATTATATACAATAGAAAATAAAATTGTATTATATTCTCAATGTAAGAAATTTGAGAAAGAGGAAGTGATTCATGTACAATAAAAGAAAAATTAAGAGATTCATTTCACACGCAATCAACTCTTTCAGAGTTTAGTTGCAATAGAACGTTTGATAACAAAGAAAAACAGAGAGAGAGAGAGAGAGAGAGAGAGAGAGAGAGAGAGAGAGAGATGGAAATATGTTATAAAATTTTTACCAATAATTAAAAATAGAATTACAACGAAAACTAAAGTCTCTTCGCAATTATATGCGTTTCAAAGCAAGGTATGCCGCAGGGAATCATATGTCATTGATCATTAATCCTGTTCAATCCGTACGCATTGGAAATGCATCCTACTTAAATTACCAACGAACTAACGATTCATTAACGCTTGCACAAACGAGTCTCGCAAACCGGTTTAAATTGCTGAACTCCTAATTGATCGCTTGAAGCCATTATTCTCAAGTAATCGTAAGATAAAAATATTAATACAACTAATTGAGAAATTTTGAACAAAAAAATAATGAAACAACAGATGAATATTTCAGCAGCAAAATACTCTTAAGACGCCAGCCGATATGATCAACTTTGCATACATTCGCTAAATATTGACTACATTCAATATGGATAATTATGTATGTCATATATTAGGTGTAGTAAAAAGAAATCTATTTTTTTTGCATGAAATTGAATGGAAAAATAATGGATTTCTTTTTACTACACCTAATATGTGTATGATATTTGCTAATGTTGGCCATATCATCCAGAGGCGCTTTTACATAAAAAAAAGTATTAAATCTATGGAAGTTTGATTTCTTTACGAGAAAATGATTTTATTATTATTATTGTTGTTGTTATTTGATTTACTTATAGAAATACGAAATTGTTATTTTCAACAAACAATTACATATATATACACAATGCAGACAATTTGCAACAAGACATAATTGTGTTGATACAACAACGTCATTGCATAAATTCACAATTGTCTTTTACATTAAAGTATTTCATAATAAATCAATAACACATCTAATATCAATAATGAAGTCTCCTAATAACACCAGGGTAATAAAATTATTCAATTAAACATACAGAACACATATATTAATTATTATCTTAATCACGATTACTCGCAAGTTTGCGGATGGTGCTCGATACTAACGATACTCGACCATCCAGCTACTTCTACATCAGTGCAAGACGAAGGCGCTTGTCGACCCGTGATTAGAGGAGAAGAATCGAAGAGAGACGTCAAAGAAGGGCACATGAGGTAGAGCAAGGGAGTAGGGCGGGAAGGTAAGGGAAAGGCAAAGGGAGATGGGAAAAAGATTTGATAGAAGAAGATAGAGGCCCTTTCAAACTCTTAATTCGCCTGCGGCCAGCCCCTTTCTCGGCGAGATCCCTCTCGAACCCCTACGCGCATCAGCACCGAAGGGGGTTGCACGAGTCGTATGGTTCTAGCTCCACGTCCATCGTAACCATGGAAACAGACGCATCAGTCGACGTGTCGTCGTCGTCGTCGTCGTCGTCGTCGTCGTCATCGTTGTCGTCGTTGTTCTCGAGTCGTACACCCGTTAGCTACGCCACGGGATGATGTACGCGCGCGCAAAAGCACGTCCACAAACGACATTTGCGCGTGGTTGGAAACTCGAGTTACATCTCTCAGTTCAGACTCTCTGTCGGGAAACAGAATGCGAGAAAAGAAATTGGAATCAATGAAGACGCGCATCTTCGAGATGGCTATGGTCTTGATAAACCTAGCAACGAGAACGTAGTTTTCGGAGAACGCGAAAATTTTCGCGGAACGAAAACTTATAAATGCTTTATATCTTTCTCTTTTTTTTTATCTTCTCGCAACGGAAAGAGAAATGTCGGTATTATATCATCCGCATAAGTCATTTCTTTCCTCTTCCGATTGCCGTAAAATTGAATAAATTGGAGTTGTAAGAAATGATGAATAATATCGTCGACAAGATTGTTATAGATATAATCAGCACTCTCTCTCTCTCTCTCTCTCTCTCTCTCTCTCTCTCTCTCTAAAATTCCGATCAATGATGTTTATTTTGAAGCGAATTTTTTACTTTTAGCTAAATTATGTTTAATTCTAAATAACATAATTATTAGCATAATTATAAATACTGAAGTCAACTTAAATCAATAAATACTTGTAATTCATATTATTATAAAAGAGAAAAGAATATCCTATATTTTTCTTTAGTAATGAGTAGTGAAAAGTACTAAAAAAAAAATCAAAAAAATAAGCTAAAAACATATTTAATTGATTTTGTTTTCTAAAATGAAGAAAGAAAAAAATGTGCTCTAAACTCAGAGTTGATTTAATCAGTTGATAATTTACATATAATAAGTATATTATCAATCTTATCAGTATCGATACAACTATAAGTTACAATTGAAGTTGTTGATCTCCCAAAAAAAATTCAAAATGCCATATGAGACGCGATACACGTACATGAATATACAGTGACACGAGTGTCGCGGCAATTATTTTTCCGGAACTTGGAGTCGAAGCAGATCCGTAAATTACGGCCTGTTTACGGCCCAAGGAAAGGCATTACCTCGAGAGCAATAAATGTCGGCCACCGAGAGAATATCACCTGGAGTGTGTACACATGCCCCAACGATTAACGTCAAGATTCAGACCACTCCGCCGCAGCTTTTCCCCCGCTGACTTATGAACCGAACGCTCCTCGTCGCTGGTGTTCGATCGGCCAGAGTATCGATTTACGTTAAATCCTTACGCATAAAATGCAGTACACGTTCTTTTTATAAATCATCGCCATCGCTTCAATCGTTAATCTAGCGCAGGTTAATTTAGCAAAAAATCGAATTCCAATCGCGAATCACTATAAGAAAGCGATACATCAGCAACATATATAGATAGCGTACACATATAGATAGCGAAGAGAGTGTATTTAACGACTCTACATTTAAGAATGTTTCGATAAATTGCTTTCGCGTAAAGAATTGACTGACTATTTTAGTATGTGATAATAAAACAATCTTATTACGTACATTTATTAAATTATATATGTTAATATAAATTTTGATAATTCTAATGCAATCATACGTAATCGATATCGTATAGTTTTTCCAATAAATTTGTCTTATAACAAACAGAGTTACTTATTATACTTATCGTACATTTAGAAATTGATTTCATTTTTTGAAATATTTATAAATTAAACACTAACATCAACCAAGAATCAGTATGCATAATTCATTGCATTATTTGATTGTTTCGAGTTCTGCAGAATGAAGACACATGCATTGACCATCCCTTCGCCATCTCCGTCTCCATCGTTCTATCCTAGCAACATCACCTGCGACGTTGTAAATTACAAATCATCCAGAATGTATCGAGTAGACAACACGTAACAGCGCCGTGAGTTGTAACAGTGAGCTGCATTACACCGTTGGCGCGTTCGTGTTCTTTAAAAATTAATACCGGTACAAATATAGTATATGTACACGTATACCTGTCTAATGATAGAATTGTACCGATTTAGCTGTAACACAAGATTTACAGTATATTAGGTATAGTAAAAAGAAATCCATTATTTTTCCATTCAATTTCATGCAAAAATAATGGATTTCTTTTTATTACACCTAATATAATTTAATTTATTTGTGACAGGTATATAAAGTATAATGTATATAAAATTTTATATATATTATATATTTTAATCTAGAAAATGTAGATAAATGATGATAATATATTAATAATATTAACAATTTATTTCATGATATCAGTTTTTAGTTAAAATTGTCACATCAATGACAATCTGATTCTATTAACAGAGTATGTAATGATATCAAAAAAAGGTGTAAGAAATTTTAAGTCTAATATAATTTTGTGGAATTGCGCGTATCTATAATATATATGACGTTAAATCTGAGATAACATTATAAAATTAATAAATATATTATAATATATTCATTTTCGTACGATATTTTTATGTAATAAATATAAAATTAAATGTGAGATAAATCCATAATTATTCAATTGAAATACATCCCTTGCTATGATCTGAAACTTAAATTCCCGTCATTTTCAACATCACAAAATTGATGATCGTCAAATGCATGCAACTGTTTTTCGAGAACGACGTTGTTACCGTTAATATTGCAAAATTGCTTCGCAATTGTTGAGGAGGCTTCGAAGGCGAACGGCAAAATCAGAAGATTTGTTCACGGTAACTACATAGTACATAGGTACGTCGGAAGCGTGAGAAAATCGTGGGAACACTCGCACATCATCGTTGAAAAGCCAAAAACAATGATGTGCCTTATTGCTTCTACATTCTCATTCACAAGTGGAAAAACAGCAAAAACGAAAACGCGGGCCTCCTACAAAAAGATGTGGCTCGACGTGAAATAATTAGGCGATTTAAATGCATCTATCTCGCGCATTGACGCGGGAACTAGACGTTGAAATACTCATGCCCGACATCTTCTTGAGCCACCTATAAAGGGAGATTACGCCGCATTGGTATGAGCGAGGAAATTTTTCACGGAGACAACATCTGTTGGCAGCCAGTACCCTTCGTTCTGAGTCACACATCGACGAACTCTTGCAAAATAAAAAAATGGTAAGAAGTACGCTATCCCTTCATTTTTGCTTACTTAGATGGAAAATTAAATAGTTGCAACAAACTTAAGCTGTATGTCTCTTATAATCAGATGTGTATACCGTACAAGTCGATCTTGACTCTTCGGTTCTATATATAGTTTTATCACGAATGTATTTATCACTTATTGATATTGTAAAAATACAAAAAATGAATATATTACAATAAATTTTTCAACTGAAATGTCAGATGTTAATGAAATAAATGGTAACAAATAAATATATATGTCTTTATTAATAAAAAAGTTATAGCATAGCAAGATATAAGAAATTTAAAAACGAATATGATACATTAAGATTCGATTTTTCATTTTCTTGTTAATTTGTAGTTTAGACTTAGTGTCACTTAATTTAATGACAATATAACAATTATATTGTTTTAGCTATAATTAATTACTGAACTGATGATTTTGTAGTAGTTTTAAATAAGTTACTCATTACAAAACCATTAGTAATTAATCACAATTAGAAAAATATTTTTACATTCATTGAGTTAGTCTAACGGCAAGTTTAAATTCTTAAGAAAGGATTCTAGAAAATAAAAAATCGGGCCTAGAAGAAGCACTATATTATAGATTTAATTTTCGATAGATGTAGATCTTCAATTTGTGTGCATGAAAAATAAAGTATTGCTTCATCTTTCTGTTAATCCTTTCTTATGTCCGCATTAAAACCGATAAAACATTAATTTTCACTACGTTTACCAAGATGTGAATTTTTCATTCTTATTGAGTTACACACGAAAAAAATAGAACCGCGCTTACGTTTCTCGGATGCAGATGCAATCCGGGATTAAGCGGGGATTAAATTCGTGAGATCGAGGGAACAACCGTTCCGGAAAGACCGAACGACCAATATCTCGTTGACGGGATCTCTGGGATGAGTCCGACCGGGTATGCAACCGAAAGAGAACGAAAGGAATTCCTCGGAATTCTTAGAAAGATTCGAGTTCTTCCCTTCTGATCCATCGTCACTCTTCCTCGCCTGCGACGAACGAGAAGAGACTCTCGTACACCT
Organism: Atta colombica; assembly: GCF_001594045.1. Lineage (NCBI taxonomy): Eukaryota > Metazoa > Arthropoda > Insecta > Hymenoptera > Formicidae > Atta > Atta colombica. Next base: position 3,186,135 of record NW_017259213.1, on the reverse strand, counting down.
ACGCGCACCGATGACGCGAATTTACGATAACGAAGGACGAGGAATGCAAGAGGGCGAAAAGGAGATCAGCCAGAGTCTGTGGTTATTAAATCAGGGCTCGACGGTGTAGCGTTTCATAAATTCGTTAGATAGAAACTTTACAGCGATAATCTCGTTCCCTCGACTGAAACAGCCTCTCGGTTTATAGCCGTCCGCTCTCTCTGTCCCTTTCATTTCTCTTAGTTGTGTGCGATTCCCTTTCTTGCTCTTTTAAAATCTACTATTGCTATTGCTATACTATTACTATTTGTTTAAAGACCAACCGACATTATTAACATTAGATTACCTGATCAATGTACGGAATCGGGAAAACGCGATTGTTATATTATATATTGGAGCGAGGGAGAAGTCTGCTAAGTTTGATAAAGTTCGTGAGGTAATTAATGTTAGTTATGGCAAACAATGTCGTCATAATTATATTTACAAGAGATTTTTAATTAATTGAAATTCTTTAAGATGTTTAAGCAGATCTTGTAGCAAAACTCTATAATAAATCTCAATCTTTTTGCTACGTAATAATGTATATACATTAATATATGTGTAAAATAAATCAAAATATAATCGAGAATAGGTCCGTTGGCTCAATAACTCGAAAAAATAGAATAAATTCTTTTTCAAAGACTTTGTTTTCTAGAGAATTTTGAAGATTAATCGAGTATGCACTTGAAAAGAATTAAAAGGATAGAAATGTTATAAATAATTCATTCTGATTTAATTCGCAGAATATAACTTTGTATACAACACACAAAACGTTTTCAATAACGTCTCAGCTAAATAAATAATAAATATGTAAAAAATAAAATTATTCTTTATGTCACAAAAATTCGCTCATTATTTATTTTAAGAATCAACTCAGTGAATTAATCTTGATAATAAATAAATTATACAAGCAAAAACCATTGTGTCAAATATCAATGTAAGAGTACTCGATTAATTTTCGAAATATTTTTTATCGAAAATGAAATATTATTTGGAAAAATTTATTCTATTATTTCAATTTATTGTAAGCTGTAGTCATCC
>NW_017259213.1:3179102-3184976 GCF_001594045.1 Atta colombica | reverse complement strand
TACATGTGTATATATATATATATATATATACATGTGAGATAGACAGATACAAATCAACGTAAATTACACTTGTAACATGACGAGTAGATAACTAACGCCATACTATGTTGAAAGCCAACATAGCGAACACATTAGATACCATGTTCTACACTTTTGATTCTCCCTATCAAGTTAATATCAGTCATTATAATTCTCCAATGAACATAGCAACCACGCTCAATGTTCCTCTATTATTCAAGTTACATATATGTCGTAATATGCTTGAAACGTCTAAGTGTAATCCGGACAGGTAGCACGTGCACAATCCATTTGCCTGAAAAGCAAAGTTCATGATATATCCCAGCGGAAAGCCGCACTATAATATGAAATTTATCAGTCGGATGGGATTGTTCTCAGTTAGTGCATTAATATAATTAAAATGTCCTTTACGAATTATTACTGAAATTTAGATATTTTTTTTTATTTGAATACATCGTAAATTGCAAGTTATTTCGATTACTCGACCGTACAGTCGTTACTTAACTTTGACTTTGAGATAAATTCGACATGTGGTTGTTCAACAGTTAAAAAGGACTTCTCCAATTCCGGAGACCGTCCAACTTCGTCGTAATGAATCTGAACAAAACCAAACCTTACAAAAGAGTACTTTTCCGAATGAGGCAGCTGTGTCTTTTTACAAGCTCATGTATTCAGTAGTTTTATAGTGCAATGATTCATTATTTTGTCACATATTTTCTTTAACAAACAGAAAAACGCGATTTCTAAATATCAAATCCAATAAAAATTGTTTTCTTTTTTAGAAGAAAAAGAAAAATGTAGAAGGGAAAGGTACATTATCATAACAACATATTTTTTAATCTAAGTATAATTTTTATATTGATCAATACTTCCAATATATATATACATTCAAGTTTTTTTCTCCAATATTGCGTAAATTATAAAACTTATTATAATTGTTTTAATACTTTTAATAATAGGACACAATTTTTATTTATGCTTTTTTAAATCTCTATGATTATTAATCATTTTCTGTTGTTTGTTTTTCTGAAAAGAAATCTCGAAAAAGATGACAATTCGTAAAGAAATGAAAGATATGATGGATGAAATAGAACCTTCGAACCTAACTTTGCAATTATCTGTCGCGTGATCTTTGCGCAGTATGGGGTCACGTTGTCCTGCGACAACAAAAGATCCTCTCGATTGACGAGAAAACAGGTTTCTTTTACCAAGTTTTTCGTGAGTTCGTTACACTATGTGGTATAATATAAATCATTACTACGATGGCTTTTGTTCAAAATGACTCAAAATAAATGATCTCTTCTGCATTTCAGAAATGCATAAAAAGAAAATTTTCCATGGAAGTTAGGCTTAGGAATTTTACAAGCGATTCAACACCTAAGAACCTACGAATATATTCATTGTAAAAAGAATCCATTGCGTGCATAATGATTTAGTCTGTCAATGATTTACCTTTAATTCATTGTATTAGAGGTAAGCAAATTGCGAAACAGAGTTTCTTCTTACATCATAAATTTCTATTATTGTAGTTTAAGTTTTTATTTAATAGAAACAAGTTATTTCATTTTCGCTGTTCGGAAGAGAAAAGTATCTTCTTGGAGTACAAGTTACGCTTAGAAACTTTATGCTAACAATCATTGATGTGACCATCGTATATTACTGTAAAAGTGTAAAAGATTCAGTTCTTAATGATTCAATAATTTTATGGTCCATTCTTATTTCATTGAATTGTTATAATCTTTTCAAAAAAACTTGTAAGATTTTTGATCACTGTTTATACAGCAAGAAGTAAATATCGATTTTTTTTTTCATATTGAAAAGGATTAATATTTGATTATAATAAAAAATATTATTTAAAAATCTTAGAATTTTCCTTTAATACATTAATTATTTACTCTATATTTAATTAATTTTTTTCTATTATTTATTCTTACATAACAGCAATTAAAAAAATGTATATTCTTATGTGCAGTCATAGAATTTTCTGAGATAACTCAGATAATATATTGTAATTTTGAATACATAATTGCAAATAAGATTTTTTTTTTTCAATCATTAATTGAAATTGCAAAACTTATTACACATGAAAAAGGAATGTAAAAGGAAAAAAAGAAAGATTTCTAACGAATATTGGCGCATGTTTAATTCGTTCCTGCTCACAATCAAAAAAACAGATAACGGTCTGTGGGAAATGAGATTTCCAACAGACTTTCCACCGTATGTTCATGCGGTCTTTCTTTCAGGAATCAACGCACCGCAATAACCAGCCGATACATTCGTGCTTCGCGTTGAGTTGCGACATTCAAAAAGCTATTACACAGAATGAAAGTAGATTTCAAAGGACAAGAACCGCGCGGGGGAGGAAGTAAAGGATGATGATATAGATGGACAAAGCTGTCGACCAGATGAACAGGAAGAGAGTGTAACATCCCGTGACACATTCTCTTTCACACGCGTCGACACCGTCCAATCCCTCAGGGGCTTTGCCTGAGTTATAACGTTTTCGAGTATAAGTTAGATGGCCCATGACCTCGTCTATAGTTTCAAACTTTGGATGAAATGTATGAAAGTTAAGCGTTGCATTATACCGGAAATTTTCGGCAACGTATGTGACTATATATTCAAATATCCAATTGTTCTATTTAATTTCAATGATGCATACTTGTTTAAATCGATCTAATAGAAAATGACTGCCAACGCAGAATAATCGTATAACAGGCTAAATAAATGCCTAATAAATTTATTTAACTCTTAAACGCATTAATCACACATTTTGTTCAGTATATTTCAGTCTCTGTTTGTGTGTTTGACGAAAGCAATATTTTTGTAATTTTTCTGACAAATATTATGTGACATTAATATTAAACGCAGTTTTTTAATATAATATATTTTAATATATTTTAATATAATATATTTTAAAAGCACCAGATAAATTAAAATTCCGCATTTCCTGGTACGAAGATTTGTGAAAACACAAAACAGTATGACAGTGAAAAACAATTCAATCCATAATACGAAATAATATTCGACAATATCGAATGACTGTAAAACTACAGACGGAAGGAAGGCACGTGTTACGAACAATTGCAGCTTATGATGATTGATACAGTGCGCGAATCAGAAGGGTCGGAATAAGGGTGTAAAGGAACCCTCTTTCTCTTCCCCCTTCTCTTCCACCCTCTTTTGGTCCCTCATAAATCAAAGAACGATTACACGTGTAAATATACTACTCCCTGCTCCAGGCACCAGATGTGTTTTACGGAAATACCCCTTACGTTCTGTTTATCTACGAATCAATACGCGTGAAAAATCGCAAACGATCCGCACATTTCGCGCCTGAGAGTGGAGAAGATCAGCTCGTCACACGGGATCACGCCGATCGGCCGCGAAATACCAAAGATAAACACACTAAACAATAAGCAGCTCCTATTCTCGTTTTCATGTCGTCGTGCTATTATATTATAATACACTTCTAATTATAATATAATAACACAATCTTCATAAATACAAAATGTGTTCTAAATAAGAAATATATTGCTTTATGGGACAATCGATATCTATAGCGGCATCTAATTGTTAATATTAGAAAAAAGGTTCCTAATATGAGATACCGAGTTCACTTTGGATAAATGCTAGAAGTCTCAGGCAGAATTTTAAAAAATAATAAGTCATTTTGAAGAGAATTTAATAAGCTTTAAGATAATATTACATAAAATTTAATTCAAATTTCATTTTTTTTTTAAATTAAAGAAATATAAAAAGTGAACAAATCGCAAAGTCAAAAAATTGTGCTCCTAATAGCTCCTCGAGATGCTCTGAGAAATCGATAGTAAAACGCAAAGTATATCAGTATTGCAATTAAAAAACTTTATTTAATGTTTCTAAAATACAAACAAACGTGCGCAAAAAATGAGCATGCGATTAAATCCAGAACTCGTTTTCAGGTAGTTAGAATCAAACATCTCAGATGTAGGCACTTGATGTTCATTCCGGTTGTCTTTTTTATTATTGTACAATAACATTTATACGTTAGTAATGATTTTCACTATAACATAGGAGCATAGATTATTTCTTATTAGGAATATCCTGAGTATCTCATATTACGATTTCCATGCCTTATGATTTTACATCATATATATATATATATATATATTTGATAATCATCAAATCTAACTTCTGTAATTAAACAATTCAACATCGTATTTTTAATCTCGTATTTTTCTGTTAGTACAACCTTATTCTATCACTACATGAAGAATTTATTGCTAAATTTTATTTAGTTATTAAATAATAAACAAGTTTAAATGCTCATCTCAATGAAACTTGAAGACATTCAAATTCTAAAATCTTGTTTTACAATGATCTAATAATGAATTTTCTATTAAATAGTTTTCAATCTAAGAGCAATAAATTCATGGTAGAACCAATAGATAGCATTTATTAGTTTAGCAGAAACGCCGCTATCTCATATTAGACGTCTCCCATAATAGGAGACTTTCCTTTACTTTTTTTTTTATTAGAACAACATAGGTGCGCATGATAAGTGCATTAATTATTTAATTTCACATACATATGTAATATATATATATATATATATATATGTGTGTGTGTGTGTGTGTGTGTGTGTGTGTGTGTGTGTGTGTGTGTGTGTAATATATGTACATATAATGCACATACATACGTACATATGTGTTGCATCAACATGTAGATGTGTGTAATGAGTTGCCTATTTGAGGCGCGCAAGATTATTCACAAGTATATGTGCTTCGTTATTTAATTCATTTTTCGCATAAAATTTGCACAGAATGAAAATCAGCAATGAGCACATCTCTGTAAATTTAAATTATGTATGAGTCGGTCAATTCTTTCTTAATCACTTTTATTCCCCAACAAGCAAATCATTTGATTTCTTCATATTCTTTGATTCATAGACTTTTCTTCTTTCATAATTTAAAACTACTATGAATTATTATCCGTACAATAAAATTATTGAATTATTGTATATGGCAAAAAAAGTTCTTGCAATATGTAAATACACGCAACAAGTTGCGTTCATGCTTGTTATTTTACAAAACAAATGAAGAAACTTACAGAAAAAAAATTGTTCTTCCATACACGTCATCAAAGTTAAAGTTTATTTTTCAATTTTCCAAGCTTCACTTTAAATTAGTGCTGTTTGAAGTGAAATTATTGCAGAAACCACGAGGTTCAAAGCAAAGTTGAGGTTTTAAGCTTTAAAACGCTTTTTTAAACATCGCCTTGTGATCTTTTTTCACAAAAATATGTAATTATGAATTTAGTTCTCTTTAGTGTTAATTTTAAATAATTCTCCAATTTTGTTGATAAAAATTTTATTTTATAAAAATTGTTTATTAAATTTAATATTTATATTTGTGACTTATTTACGCTTTGTATACATAACAATCTCTAAAAATTATTGAGAGATAAGATATTATAATCATTATATGTGCAATATGCAAATCATAAATATAAATATATATTATATATACACTAACTATATATACATACATACATTGTAAGTAGCTATTTCTAGGTGTCGCATTTGTTTGCCGAGGCGATGCGCGAGCCGACTACCAGTTGGGCGACTAGACCAAGAAGCATTCTCGAAAAATTACTATCACGTGGGTATCAATTATATTCCCGTGTATTTAACTCTCACCGTGTGAGACTCGGACAAACTGTATGTTGTGAATTATTGTTCTTATTGATGTTATCATGAACTCATTTCATCCAATCTATTACATCGATTGAAAGAAAATATTTTGTGAAATTTATTTGATATTATTATTCTGGTGCTAATTACATTTTAAAGTCAATTTCATTCAAGCCGCAATT
>NW_017259213.1:3172637-3178514 GCF_001594045.1 Atta colombica | reverse complement strand
TATATATAATTTATTAATAAATATAAATAATCTAAACTTATATAACTTATTATATTACTTATAAATATAAATAATAAAATAATCTGAACTATAAATCTAAAACATATAATTATACTCGTTAAGAACACCTGTTTCTTCCGTATTTTCTCGTACAAATTTTTAAAAACTCTTAAGTCTTCTTGAAATTTCGTTTTTATAGTTGTATTTCTGCTAGTATTATCATTCATATCATTTGAATCGTTTTTTTTATATATAGAATATTAAGATTTAAAGAAGTTTAGAAATGGACAGAGAAATTAATTTCAATTTTGCATAGTATTCCGTACAGGACTAAAACTATCTTTAAGGATCTTATTATTTGTACATTTATAAGTAATTAAGTGTAGCATTTAATTTTCCGATGTAACATTGCAATTTTCATTTAGCATTTAGCTATATATAAAATTCCAGGACAAATATCACCCACGATCTACCGCTGTTTGCGTGCGTAAGTCGTGTGCACCAGGATGAGTTTAATTTATGCGTTCATTTGTATAAGATCGTTGAGCTGTGACCGCCGGCGCAACAGCAATCGCGAGGCCATATTTATATGGAAATTTCGACATGCTGCTTTTGAGAACGGGATAATGCAGGCGTAGCCTCGAAACAAACTGTGAATGTCAAGACGCAATTTATTCGAATGATAAAAAAGAGAATAATGTCGCAAGATCTATCCGTCGCCATATAAACGATTGTGTTATATAATTGCAGTTCACGTGGATAATGACAAATCGATGCTATTGACGTTCTAGTAGTATTTCAATTTTCAATTCAATTTTAAATTTACATAGATTTTTGTCTGTTATCATTGCAAAAAAATATTATATTGCATAAGATTGAATTAGTGAAAGCAATTTATAAATCTAAATATGTAATAAATATAAATATAAATATTGTTGAAGATGGCTCAAAATGGAACTGAAACGTCCAGAAATTATTAAATTATATTTTTTATTTATATATATATATTTTTTTTTTCTGTCATTTTTTATATTCAAATAAGTTAGCGCTGACTCCTAATGCTTCGTGAATGTCTTAATTTATAATTAAAGGAATCCCTAAAATAATTATTTCTTAAAATAATTATTTTTATTATTGATTGTTATGAATATGCAAATTATATATGTGTATTCTTCATCGCATATCACGTCAAATAAACATATACAATCTTATATTTCAATATGCTCAAGTTATCATTTACGCGCGAAACGTTTACTTGACGCGCCGAATTCGTGCGATCGTATTTTCGTACAATAACACGCGTTGTTTCATTTCGTTTCGTTTTTCCGTTGCCTCCGGAAACCGAATGAATCCACAGAAACGGAGGCGCGGCATCATAATAATGGAGGCAACAACCGAGTCGTGCGACCGTAGTCCCGATTTTTCTATCGACAATGGAATTTCCTGGATGACTGACGGCTCAGTCATCGACCGATTCGCAGAGCGATCATCCGTGAATTCCCTTGCTCCTTTGCATTCCACAGTAACAACAGAGTTCGCAGATGCACGATTCCTCCGTGTGCGCGTGTATTACGCAAAACGAAGGGAAGCGTTCGCGCGCGCAAGATAAGAGCAATATATTTCGGAATATCCGGTCTTTGATGTACAAAAATTGATCTGTCGTGTTTTCCACGACCTTTGTCCTTTCCTGCATCAGTTCGTGAATTTCTCTTGCGAGAGAGATATTCATCCTATGAATATCTCTTCTAAACTATTCAAAGCTACGATCCAACTGTAAACTAATGATTATTTATCAATCCTGTGATGTCTCTCATTTTTATCATTTTCTTGTATAATGAAGTTTTTCTCACAGTTATATAATATTTTATGTTTATATAAATTTTCGTATAAGAACGGAATACTAATTTATTTAATGTTTTTAAAATTAATATTATGTAAAAAATGATAATATTATTACAATATATTTATTTAATTAATATGTAAATTAATAAATTATATAAATAATATTAGTACTATATGAAATTTTTTCAAAAAAATAATTTTCTTCTGCTTTTTTGTATGTTAATAGCTTATATACTATCTTTTCAACATATAAATTAGTAATAGTAAACTAGTTTTAAATTTATATATAAAATTATAGAACCTGAATTAGTAGAACCTGAGATCTAAAAATTTATTAAAAAGAGATTTGAAGAATTTCAGAAGTAAATTCAAAGAATTTATTTGTTTATAATTTAACTAATGTAAAGTAGAAACTTTCTCTTATTTCTACATTGAAAAGTGAAAGAATTAAAATGTAATATAATTAAAATAGTATTACCAGAAAAATATATCAATTGTATTCCTTAATTATCTTTCATATTTAAGTGGTATATATATTAATTTTCTATGTAGAAATAATAATCATATTTATATTTATAATTCCATATAGCAATATGCGTAAATTTTTGACGAATCACCATTGCAAATAAAATCATACTTTCTTCACATTTTTTTTTTATAAGATACAAGGTATACCTTTACTTCTTTTTTAAAAAATTTGAGGTATTTTATTTTTTAAGAAATTTAACCTTAAGCAATTTGAAAGGGTTGAAGATCTAATAATTGCATAAGTGTCATTGTAAATCGAAGGTATAGATCACACAAGGACGTACATGCAAGTTCTATTACGTAATCGCATAATTTCCTAACCATGTTAGTGCATCACGTTGCAAGTCTACCGAACAGAAGACAGCGTATGGATCTGTTCGCTTCAGTAGCTTATGCACGTAACGTGCAGCAATCGAAGGGTTAAATGTAATTTACCTTCGACGGGAACCTAGAGGAAACTTCATGGTACGTTCACGCAGTTTCAGTCATGTGATGTGTCGCGGATAATGCACAGATGCACCAGTGGTTCTCGGAATATAGATTCTTAGAATATAAATTACAAAGTGGCGATTATAGTAATGCCAAGAAAATCGTTTCATCTTCATTCACAATATTTTGAAATTTTAATCGGTATCTAGAAACCAAGAACACGCGAAACGTAATCTGATAAATATTTTATCTCATATGTTTTATGTGAATACATGTATATGAATATACATATACATGCAAACAACGGCCACTATATTATTGACGAAGGAAGTGCTTAATTAAGCTCGCCATCGTGGAAAACTAAAGTTGCTCTGTTAGTAATTGGATATTAATTATTATCTCGGAACTCCTTAGCTACAGCGTTGTATAGCTTGGGTCTACTTGGTACTTACAAGATTGTACTTGGCTACATCCGTAACCTGATCAATTAAGTAAATTTATTGCTTATATTTTATACTATTAGAGAAAAAGAGTAAATATAATCTACGTAAATTGAAGTAAGTTTAATAACGACGATATAAATTAAGTTTACTAAAAACAGAGAACGGAATCACGTAGTTTAAGAAAAATTTAAGATAATATAAATAATATCAGATTTTCATTATATTTTTTATCTTATGATTTCCCTGGAGATTTTTAAAAAATGTTCTCTCGTTGATAACTTCGGTGTTGCAATATACCATCGATATATTTCTATAAATACTACATGCACCACTTTGACCGCAATATCGCCACTATTCCTATAGTGCGACTCTTTTCGGATATCAATAAACAATTTGTCACCAATCTTTTTGATAGAAGCATCAATAAAAGAACAAAAAGGGGATTTTTTTATAAATATCTTGGTATATTATTTTACATGTATAAAATATAATACAAAATAAAATACAACTAAAACATTATGAAATGTAAAAAAAAGAACTATAAGTGAGTAAAATAAAAATTTTACGAAAACGATATTTTGTAGTTCCCAGATCTCTTTACAGAAAAAAATACAATCTCATCGTATTAGCTCTTTCTCTTTTTCCATTGCAGTTTTTAATTTCTCTAATCCGTCAAAGTACTTTCTAAATGCATGCGTGCATTAACTAGTACAATGAGAATTCTATTCTTTTTATCATCTGCATTCGAAACAAGACAAATATACTATACATTTACGCATAGAAGAGAAAAAGAGATAATGAGAAAAGTAGAAAACGTAGCTGAAAAACAAATGCATATAACGTACTATACAATAAATGAAAAGTTCTTCATGCGTCCATGTTTCTCCAATTAAGTTCTGATTAAATCGTTGATTAATTTAATCGACAAAATTACAATTTTTGATTAAATTTCTAAGTACATAATTTAATTTAATTTTTTTATATACACATATCGTTCTGTCTCTCCTTTAAATAAATGACTTCAAAAGTGACATAATTCAAAAAACATGATTTTCAAGTTTTTATGTACAAATTAAATAATTATATATACTTTATTAATCATCAATTATCAAAAATACGAATACTTAACACTTAACTTCATAAAAAAGCATTATCGTTACAATTAAAAAAGATGAATTTTTAAAGGTTGTAAAATGAAAATGAAAAAAATGACTTGATTATGTTAAAAATATATTCTTTATACCGATATTATTTTGTTAATAAAAATTTATTTAAAGATATTAGAAGATATTATTAATAATTTAATTTTTTGTCAAGTTGAAAAATACAATTTTTTTTTCTTTTTGGCAAATTTAATTTTTTGAATTGTTTAAGATAAAAGAAACAATAGATCACAAAATTATTATTATTAATATAATAGTATAATTATTATTTTTGCCTCTTATTTTTATTAATGAAATATTATATGCAGTATAATAATAATAATAATAAATTAATCGGAATTTGAAGTCGCTATAGCTACAAAGTATATATATATATATATATATATATGTATACAGCTTCTGTAATATAGAGGTATGTGTAAGCGATCAGATGATCTTTCATTAAAAGATGGCTGCCAAAGGAGCGAGTAAGGTGGGTAAAACTGCGTTGAGGTATTTTCTGGGAACATGCGTGCCTTCGTCGAAGCAGAATGCCGCCAAAGTGAGAGTACCGCAATTACAATTTGATGATTATATTCATATGGTTAGTATTATACATATGTATCATGTATCATATAATAATATTTATATAGATTCCTAGTTGAGGTTATATTTCTTGGTTTCAACAGTACTTTAAGGAAAACGAATTTATTTATGCCCATGATCCGAAGAAGTTGTGCAAAACCGGTGATGTAATTTTGATAAAAACACTACCGCAGAAATTAACACGTCTGATCACACACGAGGTATGTGTTGTTCTATCTATGTTTAATTATTGCTATTGTTGTGTGGTTATAGAAAAAGATGATAGATTTAAATAAATATAATTTTATGAATGACTTCATATTTTTACTACTTAAATCAAAATCTGTAGGTTGTCGAAGTGATATATCCTCTAGGCGATATAGTAGATCCAGTCACAGGAAAGGAAATTGTTGGATGTAGATATAGGTATACCGTTAAAAATTTCACGAAACTACTTAAGACATTTATGTGTGTATTATGAATGCATTAAAAAATTTTTATTTCTTTGTAAAATTAGGGAAGATATAGAAGAAATAAGTAAATTATATGGCAAAAAAGACTCAACCTTTGATTATTCGAAAGCACCACGAAGAGGAAGACTGGAAGGCACACGAGACTTCACTCATAAGAAGATGTATCTGAAATATTACCATAATCCTGATGACCCACAACCAGATACTGTTCCAACATAAAAAGTATAAGATACTATTGTATTGAGAAATTCGATAATTAATAAATATTATAAATATTCAATAGAGAAACTGTACATTGCAAATTGTAAGTACTACAAGTTTTTATTTTCAAATTTTCCGATACATTCTGGGATCTCAATACAAAAGCTTGCTTGGAATCATCAATGTTAATACGATAGCTCTAAAAATATTAGAAAATAAATTTTTTATTTTCTA
>NW_017259213.1:3159555-3172537 GCF_001594045.1 Atta colombica | reverse complement strand
TAATTATATATATATATATATATACATATACATAAAGATAAAATCGGTTTTCGACATATTTTCTTGCATGAGAAAAAAATCGCAAATATATTCAATGGCACATGTGTTATTCACAGTGCTATAATACTATTCACAGATTATTTTTGAAGAACAATAATTACTTTGTTACAATTAATCATGCTTTTAAATATATGTGCAAAATTTAAAAATCCAATAAGTCTTGCTCGATATTATAGAAAGAATTGATTTTCCATTTTTAAAGATTCTTGTTTCATAGATCAGTTATTTTAATCTGTTCTTTCGAAATCTTTAATATTTCTATAATATCTTGCTTATCAGAGTATATAATAATGTAACGTTTTATTATCAATAACCCTGCCTCGGCTATCGAACTTGAAATTTATGAATAACATAAAACATCCTGAGTTAATTATTAAAGAAAACTACTTATATTCAAACACATGTCACTCGGAAAGGAATTCTCTTTCAAGTGCAGCACCCAATGCATTCCATTCTCTGTCATCTTCATTATCTTCTTCTTCAAAATCATCCACTGAGTCCTGTGAATTATCACCTAGATCTAAATCATCGGGTAATTCTCCTCCTCTTCTAAAACGCGCAACAAGATCATCATCATCATCATCATCATCATCACTGTCGTTATTGTCATCGTCTTCACTGTCATGATAGTCTACATCTTTGGAGAAATCTTTATCATTGTTGCCGTTGTAAACCTTTCTCTTTTTTCTTTTTGAAACTCCCAATTCATTTATATCTGTAACATAAAAAAAATATTTAATTTGTAAGTATAAAATTATAAATATAAAAAATTATATATATATATATATATATTGAAATATAATTAAATAACTTATAATTCTCTGTTAAACGAAAATATAAGTTTGATTCTCTGCATACACAATATTAAGAACTAAGAAAAAAAATGTTTTTATTCTAATAAAAAATGTTTTAATTCTAATGGAAACAAAGTCTGCGAAATATGAAATTTTATCTCATGATAATATATCATGTATATTGCATAACATTGCATAATAATAAATCATGATATTATATTGTGCCTTAGAAACTAGAAACTTTCAAACAAGTAAATTTTTTTAAATAACTGGTTCTTTTCAGAATGGGCAAGAAATTTACAATTCCTTCGAACAAAAATTGTAATTGTAATAAAAGCAATTTAGAAACTTTAACTTATCCAGACTTTATCGTAATATTTTAACGTAATAAAATAATACATAATACATAAAATTACAGACAGAATTATATCCAAATCGCATATTATAGATCACTTAAAATAGACTTTACCATTCATAGAATCTTCAGAATCGGAGCTCCGACGACGTATCTTTGTACCACATTCTTCCATATCATCTTCCTCGTCTTCGAAAACCATATCTTCCATATCCTCATTTACCTCTTTATCCATAAATTCGATCTCTTCTTGAGTGAATGACATTAATGGATTGATAGAATTAGCGAAGGAATTTGTTTTATCGCTTTCTACATCCTCGACGCGTTCCGGACTACTACAATGCGGTGGTGGTACTCTCGATCCGCGTGCCTATGATACTTCATGTTTATTATTAATGTCGAGACAACGTGCGTTTTAATAAATTACATAAAAGTAATTGTTTAAATAATGTAACTTAACATTACAAAATTATGACATATTTATACCTGTGATGTTAAAGGAAACAAGCGCTCATCCACGTGTTCCCAGCGTTCTGCACACGTCCATAACCAATCCGAATTTACAATTTTAATATTTATGTCTTTTCTAGCTGCGTTTGCTTTCGCTGTACCTTTTCTAATAGCAACCAAATGCGTGGTTTTCTCCGTTAAGTCCTGGCAAAATTTTATTGTTATTTATCGAAACATAATAAATTATTATAAAAAAATAAATACAAAAGTATTACTTGAGTCACTTCTGCTCCAAACGCTCTCGCGACCTTATATGCACGGCTTTGGTGAAGTTTTTGATGAGTGGGTATCAAGCCACTGAAAGTTAAGCATAATCCTTTCAAAACTTGAGAGCGTACCCGTGGGATTATATCTCGCAAAGACTTTCGAGTATTCTCTTGATCCAATGTAGCATAAAACTCTGTATGAATTCTTCGAAGAATATCTTCCAAGTATAGTAGATAATCATCATCATCATCATCTATTATATTATTCTCCTGCTTTGGCACCGCTTGCTTACTGCTTTTATTCGTTTCCACAGATGGTGTAATTTTCGTTATTTCCTTTTTATCGTCTTCTTTCGTAGTAGTAGTCTGAACATTAGATTCCGCATCCTTTACAGTATTCACTTTATCATCTTCATCTCTTTCATTCTTGTTTTTTATCTCGTCCATTATTTTCTCATCTTTCTCATCTTCATGATTTGTTTCTTGCACAGAGGGATTGTTTAACGGCTGTTCAGCTTCATTTGATAATTCAGAAGCATCATTCTTGCTATCTTTGTTTTGCGAATTTGTACAGGAATCATTTGCATTCACCGGCTCCGGCAAACGCGATACTTCAGCCTTTTCCAAACCTGGTAGTGCATTAATATCGCCGGTGTGACGGAAAAAATGATAAGGTTTCACCTGAACTAAATTTCCACACCCTTGCCATACGTCTTCTCTATCGTCTATAATACATACTAAGTCATCGCCGCATGGAAACAAAGCTCTGCAATAAATACAGAATTGATCTCTAAATATTTATCTCTAATAATGTTATATAAAAATTTAAGATAGCAATTTATAAATACTTGAGGTTTGCAGTTTTGGATGCTGGATCGAAACATTCGTCTCTCGAAAGTATCCTGTGAGAGAACAGAACTCCATCCTTGTCTAGCAATGACGCAACAGTGTGCGCATAAATTCTTGCTCCGAAAGTGCAAATATGTAATTCGTACAAACGACTCATCTCCGAAAGGAAGTGCCGGGTGTTCGGTCTTAATCTGGTGTGGTACCATGGAGAGTTCAGCCCGTACAATTGAAAATGAAAAACATCCTTTGAAAAGAAACATTTGATTATTTTGCAATAATGCTAGAAAATTTTATATCAATAATTTTTATAGAAAATTATGACAGCATATAATAAAATGTATGCGTACTTTCAAATTGGGTGGAATATTATCGTTTGTTGTATGAACGATTGTTTGATCGAGATCCACAAGTAGCACTAATTTCCGATCTGTTAAAAGACGTTGTTCATCTTCTTTCCCAATTTTTTCTGCTAATTCTGGACATACTTTCAGTTCTGGTATGCTGTGTACCATAGGCACACTGGCCTGAGATACTCCAACTGTGTTTCCATCTTTGCTGGTTTCTTGTACTCTCAAATCGGCTCCGCATTCTGCACACAAGTCTATCATCACAGTGGGATGTGTACATCCTTCCAGTAGAACTATCACTTGCCTGGAACACTAATCAACTATGCAGACATCACAAAATTCAAGTATATTTTAAATAGACTACACAATATAAAACCATTAAAAAGTGTTTCTGTATGCAATATAAAAATTATATAAAATCCTTGTTTCACTCAATCTTTAGTACACACGATGATTTTCTAATCTTTTATTATAAGCATTGTTTGCGTCCCCGATTAATTTTCATCATGTTTATAAAAATATAAGATCATTAAGTAATTCTTATAATATATATTTTTTAATATATTTAGAAAATATTTGTACATTAAAAAAAAGGAAAGAAGAAAAAATTTAATCATTATTTAAATAGGTGAATCATTTAAATAGGTGATTTCAAAAGAAAAAAATATACAAGATACGAATGACTCATTTGTATAAGGGTAAAGTCCATTTTATAATAGCATAAGCATAGTTAAGTGATTGTATTTGTAAAAACACAATCATAATTCAATATTCTCTTAATAAAAAGAATATTGCAATATTAAGAATAAAATTTTTATTTTAAGAATATACAGATTATTTTCAATTTTCTTCTATTTTAAGACACAGAGTAGAAGCTCTTTATTATCTCATTTTGTTTAAGGTTTAAAGATCTATCAGTTTATGATACAGATGAAATGTAATGAGTTTAATAAGATCTTTAAATCTTCACAAAAGCCTTGTCTAACACAAGATAATAAAAAAGTTATGCGTTTGAAGACATTTGAAATTGGCAGTTCTACAGATTTTTGAATGCGATGACGTTACGGAATTTCATGTAACTACCATTTGCTATCATTCCAAATGAGGATTATGGGAAGGATTATTCATACCCAGGCTGGACAACGTCACCCGCCTTGGCCAGAAACTGCTTGACGCGGCCGAAATTCGTGGCCCGCAGTTTCTTCTCGGGCTCCTTGGTCTCTTCATCGTCGGCGGTTGGCGTCGCGTCCTGATACACCAGCAATATTCTGCCCGCTGCGACCATTGTGTCCGAGCGTACCCTCCATTTCAGAATTTTCCCGGGCGGTCTGTCTGACGGGAATGTGACTTCTATCGTTGCCATTGCGCACTCGCGCTCATCTGGACCACAATGATAAAGCAACTCTATGCGATCGACTTCGGAGGATGGGGGTCACAGGGATGCTGCGGATATTACGCTTCTTAACCTCCCTTGAGAAAACCGTTCTGCGTTTTTGCGCGGGAGACAAAAACAACGCGGGACATAAACACGACCCACGTCAACATCGATCGAAAGACGCGAGTGCACTCGAATACATGCGCGTAAAAAGAGGAAGGAGAAAGAGAGTCGCGTAACTTAATGTGATTGGTGAAAGTCTGCCTTGGCGATCGCGTCAATCGCGTGGATATGAAAGATAAATATATGATGGAATAGTTGCACAAAGTTTTTTATAATCGAGCGAAGAGAACGAGATCAGCGAAGTTAATTGAAACTGATTGACAATAATATATTTATATATAATGTAATTATTTATTATATTTATTAATTTTGGCGTAATCTCTTTTTGAGTTACTTAAAAAAAAAATTACACATACATTATACAAATTATATTTGAATGATGCGCTATTATTTTTATTTAGAATTCGATTGATATATAAATTCGAAGATAATTAACGTTTTGACACGTTCTTTTTTAATTTTTTAGCAACTATATATTATGTATTAGTTATTTAATTATTATTATCTATTTGTTAATACGAATTTGTCAGTGCTGAAGATGTATAATACATATATGTAACGTAAACTATAGATTTTCAGCACTGGCAGTGAAATTTGGAACACAGCGTACATTTGTTCGCTACAATTTCCGATTGTTCCGTCTTTAGATAAATTTTACCTGTTGGATAAGCAAGATTACCCAATCACATGCGCGGATACCAGATTTACCTTACAGAAAATTTATTAAAAGGTAGAACACAGCATATGAATCATATGTTTATTGTTTGTCAATGTTAAATAAAAGACAAAGACGAAATAATAATCAATGTATTTCAGTGTGTCTCTATACTGTGTAACAGCGTAAGTCTTATACTGTGACTTAGGCTGTGGTCAAAGTCTCGCTCCAAATGCTTTGAAGCATTTGCTAGACCAATTAGAAGAAAAAATTTTACAAACTGATCAATTAAAAAACACTTCAAAACGTTTGCAACATCGCGTTGACCATACCCATAGTGCGATCACCAATCATATATCAAAGTATTTCGTGCCGCATCATGTCGCATGTGCGATGCGCTTAAATTCGACATTTTCGACAGTTTTCAAACGATTATTTTGAAACGATTAGAAACAGTTTTTCACATGATTGATAATTTATTGACATTCGCGCAGCAAGTACTCGCATCTATTATCAAGAAATAAGATCACTTAGAGTGATCTCATATTACTTTTCGAATGTTCATTATATTTATATGAGCGGTTTTTAATTCCTCCATAACCATAACATGTCAGATAGCATAAGTATCAGTACGCCGGATAGTCGAGGTAGTGCCATGTATACCCCGCGAACACCTCGAATGCGTCAACGACAACGGTTCGATCTGAGTATGTGGATAGAAGAAGACGAAATCGATGGATTGGAAGGTAAACAACGTGCTTTTTCGTATCTAAGAAAAAAACTGAAAGCGTACTTCAAACGCTTGGAATTGATGTGACACAAAAATTTCTTGTTCTAATAGTTCCCAAGATATAATTGAATGTAATACTTTGGTTTTATGTTAATCGACTATTCAGTTTAAATATTTAACATCTCTTTTTATTTGAATATACAATCTTTTTTTAATTTTACTTACAACTTACAGGCTTAGTAGCCCAAACATGGAACATTTATGCAGTATCTGCTCTGTTTGGCATCAAACAAGATGATGTTCATTTCAAATTATATTCGAAGAAATTGAGAGAAGAGATTGCAAGCACCTTATCGCGTGAAGATGTAACTTATGACGCAAAGTTTTCTATTATGGAAGATATTACATCTAAACCAAATAGTGAGGATCCTGTAATCAAGGTCTAATAAAAAATATTGACAATTATTAATTTTTAATATTTTTTTATATAATAGTTTAATATTTTGTAATATCATATTAAAATATGTACATTGTTAAAAAGACAATAGCTTGTTTATATATTTTAGATTGAAGTTATAGCTAAAATCCATGGTCATGAGAATGGTGTTGAAAAATCCATTTATAAAGGAGTATTATTATCCTGGAGTTTAACACGGACCTCATTAAATATACAGAATTCTATAAGATTGCCTCTTCTACTATGTCGTGGCACTCGCAGCTGTATGGATGCAGTACATACTATCATCGGTCGTATGTTTGACTGCTTGATAGTTACACTACCAGCTAACGAGGATGACTTATGTTGGCTGGTTCCGATTATAATTACAGCTACTAATGAGGATAAGCCAATAATTTTTGGTGAAGTTCAAATGGAATACACAGTGCCAGAATTACCAATTACAGATATCATTAAAGTTAAATATCATAGTTCAGACTTGAAGGAAATATTATCAGCGTAGGTTGATGTTTAATTGAATGAAAATGTTCAATATTATTTATAATATTTAGTTTATATTAGTATTTATTAATTTACAGCATTGTCGGAGATCGAAATGACAGAGTTAATGTATTTCTTGATTGCGAACACATGGAAATGTTCCATAAAGTTTTACATGAGCAAATGTTAATGGCAGGAGATTTACAATTAGGATTATGTACATTGCGCAGGATTAATCTACCCGGGATAACAATAATGGAAAATAGAGTGAGTCTACATTTTTATTTTTCCTCTCAGTTTACATCGAAATGATGTTAAAATAAAACATTTGATACATGTTAATATATAATAGTTTAATGTTTTTCTTTTTTTAGATGAAAGTGACAAATGTAGAAATTATGAATAATATATTGTTATACTTTAGTGACAAAGCTCTCGATATATTTCATACAGTGCATATTGATATATGAACTTTTCTTATTTTAATATTTTGTGATATACAATATATATAGTTCAAATATATTAATATATCTTGATTGCTGCAATGATTATTTGCGTCATCATCATAAAAAATAGAGATTTGATTTGTCATTATAAAAAAAAAAAATTTTTATTAATTTTGTAAAAAAAATTTGTATTATCAGACATATTGTATCTTTGGTAATAAAAAAAATATGTATTAAGTTTTGGATTATTATATGAGTCATCTAGATTGATCATCTATAAATTGCCATAACAAATGAGTTTTTAATTTTAAACGACACCTTCTATTTCCATCTGTAAAATTAAAAAGAATATATTAAGTAAAAAGTTAACATACATATAAAGTTAGTCATTATATAATACTGCAGGAACTTACAGAATTAGTATCACTCTTTGTAATATCATCTTGTCGATTTTTCTTGGCTTTTACTTTTTGTATGTGATGTTCAAAACTTATATAATCATCTGGTTTCTCATCAAATGAAGGTACAGATATTCCAAGTACTTCAGATAACATAAAAGGTTTTAACCACGTCACAAGTGGAGTAAGTCCATAAGTATATAATGCTTGACGATGATAAAATAGCAACCCATCCAGAGGTTCATTATCAAGATTTGCCAAGATTGAATTAACGTCTGAGTTACAATTAATATTTGGTAGAGTTAAAATAGGATATCTATTTGTATCAGTATTACGTTCTTCGAATTCTGGTATTTCCTGGAACTTATTCTTGATCCAGAAAAATCTGAACTCAGCCTAAAATAATATATCGCATTTGTATACGTAAAATAATATATAAATATATTTATTTATTTATTGCTTATGTATTTTAATTTATAATATATCAATTACTTTACAAATACAGATTGATTTATATGTGAAATATATATGTATTACCTGACAATTCGTGAATGGCAATAGACTCCAATACAATACGTCTAATATATAAAAAAGTTTTCGGTTCTTTATCCATAGACAATCGATAGCAGCAGAGTGATGAAAGTCACTATCAGAATTTCCACCTGGAAGTGCTGAAGGAAAAACACCATGTAGAACACCTTTTCTAGAATATGCCCTTGTTTCACCCTGATTTAAAAAATTGTTAAAATAATTATACAATTGTAATAAAAATTTCTTATTTGATAATAAATATCAATAAAGATGAGTTAATACCCAGCCTGAGATTACTCTAACTCGTTTTCCTATTGGACATGGAACCATAATCCAATTTTCAATGAGATCTTGTGGCACATCTAACATCCATTCTGATAGCATCATTCGACTTGTTTTGGATTCGTTCGGAAAAATCTTATAATATGACGAAGCATAATCTTCTACTTCCATATATTCCTCTTCAGCCATGTACTCTTCCGCATCCATATATTCGTTTTCATCTTCATATTCCTCTTCATTTATATGTTGCTCGTCTATATATTTCTTCATATCTTCATTTTTTGATGTAAAACACTCTTGTACACCACGTATAGCATTGATAGTTTCATCTCTATGTCTATAAGAATTATAAAATAGCGTAGTTATATAAAAAAAATAGAATGTGAAAAAAAAAGAAAAATATTAGAATGATCTTAGAATAAAAATATGTAAAAGCCAGTAAAAATTTATGATATACAACTTTTCCAGAAAAACATCAAAGACTCAATTATTTTGTTAAAAATGCATTTCACTGAATATCAATATTAAACAGAAACTGACTTCTATACTGCTATATATTTCCTGAAAAGTCCCAATAATTATGATGTCTACAAATAGTAACATTTAATTTCATTAATTTATTATTAAATTTTATTATTAAATTTTTCAATATCCTCGTTAAGTTTAAATTTTTTATTAATATTTGTTAATGTTTTTATGAATATATACAAAATAATTGTTTAACATATGTACTTTGTCACAAGTATATTAATTTTTTTCTATGGATTTTTTACACATACAATGCCTATTAATTTTTAACATAAAATACATATTTTTTTGTTAACAATAGAATATTCCTATAAGTAATTTGTTATACATACTTCTTCTGATACTCTAATAACAATCTCCGTCTTTCTTCTTGAGGTGTACTATCATCAAATTCTAATTTAATATTATCTTTTCTTATACGGCTTTTGTAAAATTGCCTACGGGTAGATTCCCTTGGGTTACAATCATTTTTGTTATGGTTTGTGGTAATACTTTTGTCATCATTTAAATTATCGCTTTTGTCATCATTTACATTATTAGCATCGAAACACTGTATTTCCTCATCATTTTTATCATTGGTTTTATCACTATCGCTTTTATTACTGTTTGATAATTCTGCCATCTCCATTATACACTGAATATCTGAAATAACAATATTTTCTTGAGTTTACACCTGAATTATCTATATCTGAATTAGGATATGGTCAACGCGATGCTGCAAACGTTTTGAAACGTTTTTTAACTGGTTTGTAAAATTCTTTCTTCTAATTGGTCCATCAAATGCTTCAAAGCATTTGTAGTGAGATCACAGCCTTAGTATATACTTTTGGAACTTAAAGTGATAGATAGATATATGTTTGATCTTTATTCCTTACTAGACTTTCTCGGGAAAGTTCTAATGCAGTCTTAAGCCTGTTTTACTATGCTTTTCATTTCCTGTTTCTTGCCTTTTGTTATTTTTTACATCTTGTCTTTTCACTTCTTATCCATTTTTTTGTTTTATATCGCCTGAGATAAAAGTTAACGATCTTCAAAAGAAATAAGAAATACATTGCAAAAAATACAATTGTTGATAAAACGATCACAAAGAGGAAAAAAGGTAAAAAGCAAAAAACAGGAAACAAAGAGCACATTGTAGAATCATTAATAAGGAATAAAAAACAGACCTAATATAAATATAAACTGTTAAGAAATATTATTAAACTGTTAATAAATATAAACTGTTAAATATTTTTTCATATTTATTAACAGAAACATGAAATTGAATAAACGCAGAACATCATTGAATAGCAAATTACAGTTTCTGTCTATATTCTATCAGTAAAATAATAAAAATTTGAAAAATAATTAAAATTATCAAAATAAATCTATTGATAAATATTATTATAATTTTACAATACCATTTATAATAGAAGTGACAATACTTCCGTGTAAAATGTAAGTAAAATGTTTTCGATTGCTAAAGTTCAAATTTTCTGACACGTATTTTGCTTTAATATTCTTCTCATACTACTTGCACATCCACGTTTCACGATTCCCCAGCGAAATCTGAATCATCTGAGGTCGAATCTGAGTTTTGAGTTTTAAGGCTTGAACAACACAATATATACCGTGGCTTGAGCTTGGCCTTTTATTTTATTGTTTACATGAAGCATGAAATGATAAAATCCGTACACTAACGCACCACTCTCATCTACACTAACATCCATTCTTGGAAACTAGGTGTCAAATCCTTATTATTTATTTTCACAACAGTTGATATGTCGGGGTTCTTCAATTTCGCTCAGCCTTCAGAATTGGACAAGACAATATAATTTATGTAGATTAATGTAGTTTGTGATTTTCTTTCAGTGCATTCAATGAGTGATTTTCTTTCCATTATTAAAGTATTGTCATTATATTATTGTTAGTTTTTTAAAAATTGTATAGTTAGAGTGACAAAAAAATACAAAAATGCCTACATATGAAATGCCCTTATTGCTGCGAATCATGAAAAAGGTATCGTACTGTAAAGTATAGGTTATATTTTTTTATCTCAGCGATTTGTGCAATAAAACATTATGATAATCCTGCGCCTGATATAATATGTTGTTTCATACAAATAATCGTTATCTATTGTAAAATGATCAACAAACATTTGATATGTATTTGTAGCCGGAATTGGTAACAGCTTTAAAGAGAACAGCTGAAACGATATTTAATACTGGTGGTTTTATCAGAAAAATTGAAAATTGCGGAGTAATACCACTTCCATGCAAAACTAACGCACATGGACACGTTCATCGTGAAGCAAAGTAAGATTATACTTATAATAATATTAAAACATAATTAAGTTTTGCCTTAATTGGAACAAATTAAATGCATGATAAATTTTCTTCATTATTATGTATTCTAACGATAATAAAGTATTGGGTTGTCCGGAATAGTAGCAATATATTTTTATATATTTTACTTTATTTTGTCTATTTTTCTTTTTTATATTTCCAGCCATTTTTTAATATATTTTGATGTACCATCAAATGAAGTAGACAAAATCATAGATAAATATAATAGAGATATCGATATCGTTAAATCAAAAATATTCAAACAAAACAAACCTAATAACACAAAATGTACGTTCCATGAAGAAATGTTACCACCACCTTACAGGTACGATTCATAATTATGCTTTACATTATTTATAATGTAACTTGTAATTATTTGCAATCTTCTATTTCTTTTTTATATAGACCTAACGTCCAAAAACTTATGGAAATGGTAAAGAAGCAGAATCATAATAAACACGAATTTAAATACAACAATGGATTGGATTATTATCCTTTTAATAAATAACTGAATGTATATATGTTGTACATATTTCTTTTATTGTAGTATATCACACATTTATATTAAAATAAAATATTTTAGAAAAGTCGATCATATATTAAATATTCTGAAAATATTAATTGTTGTTTCAACTTACAGGGTAGAAGAAAATTAAAAGTGTAACATACAATTGTACTTCATCATAAGTAACATTTAATATAAAAATCACTTATCGACGATTTTATTAACTCATATCATCAGCATGTTATGAAAAATTATCATTTTTCTAACCATCAATAGATATTTGTACAAAATACTTAATATATAATTATACATATTTAATTATTATCTTTTATTAAACACAAATTTCTAGAATGATTTGATTGACTTCAAGATATTAAATTCAAAAGATATACAATTGTAATGACAATGGCGCAATTAGCCAGTAACTTCCTTCGTTGTACAATATACTTTGAAACATTCAACAATTATAGTGGCTGTCCGAACTAATGCTAATGTACAATATCCTTTGTTCCTTTGTATTGTGTAAGAATGTTCGTGTATTTTCTATCCTGAGAGCTACACAGTCGCGTTTGTAGTCACGATATACATATAACTATAATCGATACATACTGGTAACGTATGTACGTATACGTTTTTATACATATAAGTAAAAAAGATTCAATTTGAATTGTCATATAATCAAGAAATGGAATATAAAAAATATTACGTACTTCTCGGAGTCCTCACTCTACATATTAAGTATGACATCGTATATCGATTCTGAATCGTTACGTGATAGATTCGAAATGAAAATAATAACAAGAAATTAAATAGTTTATATCAAAACTTAAGCAGGATTTAATCCTTGGATGCATAACATTTTTTAATGAAAATTAGCAAAAATTTAATACAAAATTGATTTAATAAATGAATTGAATAAATTGAGTGTCAAAATATAGCTCAATATTTTTTTTAAATTATCTAAAAAAAATGATATAATAACGGAATTTAAAAAAATACAATTAAAAAGAACATGCTGAATAAATCC
>NW_017259213.1:3156546-3159455 GCF_001594045.1 Atta colombica | reverse complement strand
ACTAGCTTGAAATAATTCTGTGATTCTATATATAATATGTATATATATATTCATATGTATGTATATATATATATATATATAATATGTATATATATATATACACACACCTTGTATTATTTTTTTATTTGAAAAATCTTATGTCTCATCTTAATTCTTGTGATGAGGATACATATCATTCAGTATACTTTTTATTTTGGACCTCGTTAACATCTATTATGCGTATGCTACATCTAGAGGAGTACTTTTACGGTAATAAAGTCAAAAGAGAGATGAGAACAGAATGGTTTTGTTTCTCAACGCAAATACGGAGGTGGATGTTTTACATGTGTCTTGTGTTTCCGAAATTAATGCCACTTTGATTAGCACCTTTATTACTGCCATATTGTAGACTTATCACGCCTTGTCCGGCCCTCAATTGTTCCTCGGTGAAATTGCGTATATTTTTATCTGCTTCTTTAGGACCGATGCTTGGTTTGCCGTAGTTACCTGCCTATAAATATGAATATTATGGAATGTTGGAATTTTCGAGACGTTTATAAACGAAAAGGCAAAATTATCATGTATTAAAACGCTTGATAAGAGTAAAGAATGATATATAAATACTGATAACAAATCCATTTGATAGAGATGTAAATCTAATATCTAATAATGAAAGATAATGAATATTTGTATCAGAAAATTGAGATTTTTCTGCGTTACAAACATGATTTAACATCTCTGTGATTGAGATTAAAATATACAATATACAAAAATTTATATTTTCAAATAAGCATTTATATTCTCAAATAAGCTTATATGCATTATAGTTGATTTTACGATCTCTAATCAGAATTTAATTATATTATTTTTATGAATTTATTAATATTTAATATTAAATAGCAAACTTTTGGTATATATTATTAGTCTTAAGATTTAATTTGTAAGAAAATTTTTATTTTTACATTTTATTTTATTATATATTATATAATATAAAGATATTCGACATTGTTGCAGTTAGTAAAAAGATTATATTGTCAAAATATCAGCCACCCGGTATATCTATATTTACAAAATGGAACCGTACCTTCCTTCCAAGAGATTGTAAGCAAATAACAACGGAATTTAGATTCTGCCTTTCCCAGAGGTCTACGGTCTGGAAGGTCTCTTGCGGCGGAACACCTAATGATTTCGCAGCTTCTAGGAAGGCATTTATATTCTCCATACATTTAAAGGCCAGCGACGTCTCGTTAATTTTCTTTACCGAGCCCTCCTTGATATCATTCACCAGTCTAGCAGAAGAACAAAATGTGATTAGCAAAAGCATTTTTATCTCGCTGTAATTTCGGTGGTTCTTTAATTCAAGCATCGGTTTTTCGATTTTTTTCAAATACCTGCAAAGTAAGATGCCATCTTTCAGGATCTCGTAGAAGTTGTCCATGTCCCCGTTGGTGTTTATGTTTTCGCCAGTGATCGTCTTGATCCATTCCAGACATTCCTGCGCGAGTTCCGCGCTGTATTTACTATTGATCTGTAATAAGAAGAAAAATTTGTATATTATTCTCTTAAAAAGTGAAAGTGCGATAGCAAAGGTGTCGTTGTGCTTTCGAATTCTCGGTCGCAGGGTACAATGTCAATGCTTTGGTATTATGCGAAGAGCTGGTTATTAATTGGTGCGATGCACCAAGTAATGCATCCTGTAGGGACTGCGACAAGGGCATTGCCAAAGTCACTGACCTAAACTCTGTTACAGCATCAGTTTGTTGTTTCTCCAATATTTTCTCATAAATATCTATATCGATTTTAGGAAAATACGCAAAAAACAAACGAAGATGAGCAGTTTTTTTAAGAATAATTAGGAATAATTTCTTTATTACAAAAGATGAAAATTATTTGTATACAATACATGATTAATTCTAGGATTATGAAAGTAATTAAAATAACTGATTAATAATTTGTTTCAAATTCATAACATTTTCTAAGATTTTTAGTGATTTTTATTGCAATAAATTAAATGATTAAAATGATCAATTTATGTTATCCTTAGTCACTTTATAATAATAATACATATTTATATATTTAAATAATAAAAATAGATACTTATATATTAATCGTCAGTAGTGTTAAAAAAATTTTAAATAATATTTTTTTTAATTATAAAAATTTTTTTTATATATCAAAAGATAATTTTACCACAGAATCCCTCATTTTTAATTAATTAAATACTTTATGAAAAAGGATGGCTCAGCAATTACGTATTTCTATCCGTGGACGATTATCCGCTTTTATACATGATTGCCTAAAAAGGAGAGGTTTCCAAGCATGATCCGTTGGCATTCATCTTTCTGCAGTGTGCATATTCCGTTAGATATACGGTGCCTCGGATCGTGATGTACTTTGAGGAGATCACTCACATGAAGGGTGTTCTATCACGTTCTATGCATCGCATTTTCCTTCATTTATGTAGGTAATAAGTTTTCACATGCAATTAATTTTAATGCAGTTAATTTCCTAGAAAAAAATTCTCCTCTTATCTAAATTTTTTAACATCCTAATTTAAAAAAATTTAAAAACATAAAAAAAAATAAAATATTAAAATTCCATTTACAATTAAATAAAAAATTTATTTATCTATACATCTTCAAAGTTTAATTTTATACAATTTTCGTGTGCAATTATTTATAATTCACTTATTAATTATTTCAACAATTTTGGATGAAATAGATATTAAATTAATAGTATGCAGAATATCTTGTACACTGCATGGTAGGCGTTTAATTATAATAATAATATACTGTCCGGCCCTCCTGGCGGCTGATATTCATGCGAAAGTGTTTTTATAGCGGATGTAGTTTCAGATTTTCGGTGCGTCACTCTAAAGTGAATCGATGCCAGCCCAAAAATATTTCTGCGATGTTTTTTCTGAAAACATT
>NW_017259213.1:3149832-3156446 GCF_001594045.1 Atta colombica | reverse complement strand
AACGATATAATTAGAATAAATAAATAATGATATAATTATTAATAAATTCTATTAAGGCTGTGGCACGTAAAAAAACGTAAACAGTAAGACGTAAGCAGTAAGCAAATCATTTTGGATCGGTCATTGCTTACATTATTGCGTTATAGGCTTTATTGCGATTGGCCGATTTGCTTACTGCTTACGTCTTACTACTTTACGTTTTTTTATATGCTTTTATGGTGCATCGAACGCTATACAGATCACGAAGTCGGCGAATGTCGTAGACAATGCCGTGACACGAATCTCATGCAGGGTATCCTCATGTTCGTTTACTTTCACCTCAGACTGCCAGGGAATTAATTGGCATTCGACTTGTTTGCTCGAAACTTCCTTATACGTACATGTTAAGTCATTTAACGATTTCAATAGTTTCACCGATAACTTCTTGGAAAGAAGGATAAATGGAGTATCTATTACATGAAGCAAACTTAAATCTTACATATATAATCATATTCTATATAAAATTTCCTGTTAAGTTTAATTTTTTTAGTGCTTTATATTGTTTATAAAATATAAATCTCTTATATATGGTATAAAGCTAAATATTTTTTAGCTCAGATATATGTTGATTTTTAAAATGATTGAAAATGAAAAGTTTTATTTAATGTAATTTTAAAACTTCAATTTCACAAAAAAGAAAACCGCTATATATGCAATTTTGTTAATGTCTACATAGTCATTTACTTTTGTATGCGTCCCGCATAGTTGCACATTCCTCAATTATCGGAATGCTTTCTTTTAAAGAGTTACCCGCAATACTGCAGCCACAATGTGAAACGCAATCGCTCCTATATTTAGATATTAAGTAAGCGCACGATAATTTCATTAACATGAAAAGAGTGACAAGCAAGGACTTTTAGTATACACGCAAAACGTGTGACACTTTGGACCGCTTGCTTTTTCCTGCATAGTGCGAAGTGATGATAACGGTGATTGTGTTGAAGGCACCGCCTAACTTTATGTAATTAAATATTTCATCATCGCTGAAAACATTTTATGGTACTGTTCACTTCTGAGACGAAGTAAATCATTAATTTAAGATACATCTTTAATAAAATAGATTTTATTTCTTTGACAGGAACATTTTATTATGAAATATAATAATTATCTTCTACAATAATTTTCTCGTTATTACAGAATTGTTTTAATATTAATATCAATCAAGATAATAAAATATAGATTTGATATAGAAGAGCATATTCGAATATTCGAATTCTAAATTCATATATTGATAATTCTCTGTACATACATATCATCGAATAACTGTCTATCTTATCAATATAGATTGTGAAATTTGTAAGACTAATTCGTAATCTGTAAATATGCTGTAATAAATTAAATCAACAGACAATATCCAAAAATGGAAAAAAAGCACAATAAATTTTTGAAATAATTTTCTTCAAACTGTTAATTGCAAATTGTATTACATATTTATTTTTTTTTAATTTTTAAACACTGATTAATTTGACTTATTATATAATGTTACAATTAGGAAAACTTTTGGAGAAAGCTATATGTTTGTGATTATTATTATACTAAAATCTAGAATTTTGGGAATGCTGACAAGAATGTCATGAAAATTTTTAAAATATTAACGGTCTAATCCTATGTAATCTGTGAGGCTTTTATCTCGTCGAAACATTGTATAAATAATTCAACTCAACAACGCGATTGGGAGCAACGGTTATCTTGTATCGGATTCCAAGAGGTGTGAGAGAGAGAGAGAGAGAGAGAGAGAGAGAGAGAGAGAGAGAGAGAGAGAGAGGAGTGTGTCATAGCCTTTGTACCAAGGTGAACAGTAAAAAAAGAAGCATAGAGAAAGGGTGTGTCACGAAAATATATAGATGCCTGCTCGGTATACCGTACGATCCTGAACTCTCTGAACAGGCCCTTAAAATATGAAGGGTATGGAGGGTCCCCTTAAAAATTGTGTGAAGATCATTCGCCTTGATCGCATCATAAAGGTGCGCTGTCACGAAATTTAAATGCATGCTAAAGGTGCAGAGCAAATTTATGTTTTATCGCACAAAATCTGTCATCATTAGAAAGCTAATCAAAATTGGTTATACAAATATGAAACCGACTTTTTCGGTCTCTTAGAAAATGAAAAGAACGGTTTTGCTGAAGTATCTCTCTCTCTCTATAAAAATTTAGTTGTAGATACAGATCTGAAAATAATTCTGTTAAATTATCAAAATAATTATATAGGATACATGATTAATTACAAAAATTGCATGATGTAAAATCATCTAGATATGATAGTATTATGATTAGTGAGATTTGCAGAGAAGGATTTATCAAGTATTTACATTATATTGTGATTGCGTAGATTAGAATTTTTTCATATAAAATGAGAGCAAAAATCGGTTGATATTTGATTTATTAAGATAATTTTCGTTTTATTATTATATGGAATTTAAACACTTATACGTATAAATTATTATTAGAATTCATAGTTCTCATGGAATTGTACAATTTTCAATTTCTTAAATTTTATTTGTTACACTTGCTATTATTGATAATCACAAATCATAATTTCGTACCTTAGAAAAATAATCAATTTTTCTAATTCATATGAGTATCGCTATTTTTGAATATTTAATCTGGTATAAAATCTGATATTTTTGAAAACATTTGTCACTTATTGTAAATACATGTAAATGCATATCTTTAACACTTATTACATTAAAAGATCAAAGTAAAAGAGAAATATGTATTATTAAATTGTATAATAATAATTATAGCTATTATAAATAATTTAACACAATAATCTTGTTTATTTTCGAAAAATATTTAGTTCCATTTTAATTATAAGTTTAATTGCTTTTTAACAAAAATCCATATTATCACGTATTTATAGAATAAGTTGGAAAAGCTGTTAAAGCTGTTAGGAGAGTTAATATGTATATATCACCTTTTTTAGCCGCACGATGAGAATACAAAATGCACGCAATTAAAAAATTACCGTTATCGCCATATGCCTCTACAGCGACATTGACGTTCGTGTAATAACATACTTACACGTTCATGGTCACAAGAATTAGGTCAGAGGCTTGCTGTAGTCAATGAAGCACAGGCCAGATTGAACGAATTGCTCGACTATGTCACGATGAGTCGTTTTATTTACTGACTAGGCTGATCTTACCAGATACTTAATTGCAGAACGGCACAAAATCAAAACATTTTAGTTATGACCGAGGAAATATGCCAATGCTAATTTATATTATTATGTTGAATTATTTATAATTAATATATAATAATAATTAATATAATAATAATATAATAATATGGTACATATATATGTATTTTCTTTTGATCCTTCTGAAGATTTTTTTGGCGAGATTTGAGTATTTCAATTTGGATAAAGTTTTCAGTCGAGGAAGATCCTTTGTAAAGGACGACTCGTGTACTTAAATAAAGTGTTCTTAAAAGATGCAAACCCGTTATGAGAAACCGAACTTATTGTGAATCGACACATATACGAGTTTATGGCAAAATTGTTGACCCACTTTGTAAGGTTGATCAATTGCATCAGTAATTCACACATGGTTTATCCGCACATACGTAATCCTCGAGGATTCGAGTTCTGAAATGTATGTTATGGGTGAAGGTTGCCCGGTTACTCTTGGTCGTATAAGGATCTCTAAGCACGAAGAAAATGTTTAAAAGAATATCGTGATTCCGCGCATCATAAAATATGATTTAAAAAATGCTATTCAATTTTATTATCTACTATTATAAAAAAGAATAATTTTCTATTATTTTCTATTATTTAAAATAAAAACTAAATATTTCTAGATTTTTTTTTTATATTAAACAAAGTCTCTCTTCTTTATTTTTTAGATTATTACGTTGACATATAATCAGTTGATTGAAGTCCATCATTAAATAAAAACTCTTAAAATTCTGATTTAAAGTTATGAGTAATATACTGAAATATTCTTGGTTTGTGTATAATTTTAATATGACAAAAAAGAACAAATAACGCAAAAGAATTTCTTTTTGTTAATAAAAAAAATTGATAAATATAGTTAGTTATTCTGTTAAAATTATTTTAATTTCTATAAGTTATATGTTTTACGTGTTTCAAAGTGATTAATCATGAATTCTTTCAATAGAAATAATTAATAATTACTTATCAGATTGAATAGACTTTAGACTTGATATATTTCACAAGCCTAGATGCTAAAAGACATTTAATTACTTCTTCGCATCAATCTATTATGGATTACACCAGTATATAAGCAACAAGCATTTGATGTGAGATATATACTTAATTTTTGTATTTATGAATTATGTATGTGTAACGTTATTATTGCAAAATACGGTCTGACTTATTTGTATGCAATTATGTAATTCAATCGATATTACAATTTGATACCAAGTCACGCGAAACTGACTCGATCGGTTTACCGTTGACATATTATTGACTCAACATACGTCAGAATATGTGAATGTATGCATACAAGTTTCCATACAATCTGGTCGTTTAAGAACTTGAATACATATTGGGATATTCATCATGGCGAAACACAGAATAACGTCATCTTTAAATTCATCCGTGAACACGATCTTACTGAGGTTTACATTATAAGCATTGTCGGTTCGTGTATGAATGAGTAATAAGAAAACGAATGAACTCAAGGCAGGAAATGTGACGTTTGCGTTCTATAATTTATTATAATATTTATTTAATGTCTTTTAATTTTCAATATATTTCCATTCCAAATACGATATATTCTCTTTCTATAAGATATATATATATATATATATATATATATGTATATATTTTTTTTTATGTAAATATATATATTATATCAATTTATTCAGTTATTAATTATTGTAAATATAAAATAAACGAAAAGAAAGAATAAAATTAGAATAAAATTTATTTACCATTGCAAGAATTTTTGCGCATGATTATGTTTCGATTATACGAATTCTCATAAGACTCATGGGAGTTTACCTAGCCACTAATTGAAAAGAATACAAGGTCGAAATAAGGAATTCTTGTCGAGGTCATAGTGAGGGCATGTTTTCGATCGTTTATTCACAGTTCCATCATAGTCAATGATATTATACAGCCTAATAATATTTAATTAAGTTTATGTCACAGAAAACAAATTTTCGAATCAATTGTCAAAAGTACATTAAGAATATTCGATTGCCTTATTGTTCTCACTGACAATTCTTGCATTGGAAATCAGTATAACGAGCCATTTAAAAGAATATCGTAATGTCGATTATATGAAGAACATTATACGCAGAATATTTAGTTTTCCTGATTTTATTCCTGCAATTTCCATTTACATTTTTATAAGATTCTCTAAAATATACATAATTTTTGGTTTTTTATTTTGATAGAAATTGTCTCTTTTCGGCAATTTACTAAGATCCGTTTAAATAATTAAAATTTCAGAATTGGTTTTAATATAATATTAAATTTTTTCACAAAAATACAATACATGCAATTTAATAATATTTATGAATTTTATTTTTTTTCATGTTATATCATTCTAAATTTCTGTTTTATTTAGTTAGTTTTATTTAGTTTTGTCAAATAGTTTAAAATTAAGTTCTAATGCCTTCTATTAATGTAGATTAACTTTAATTTCGGTTTTTATCAATATAAATTATAGATTAATTTTAATCTCGGTTTAACTTACTTCTTCTGTTCTTTTAATTCTCAGAATTAGAAAAAGATAAAAAGTAAGTTAAACCGAGATTAAAATTAATCTTGTGTGTATTGTAAGAATAGATAATTGCTTTTTATTTCTTTAAAGGAATTGGATTGAATGATTAGTGTTCAAATAAAGTTGATACATCTGGGAGTGGCCACTTGGAAGGAAAAGGTTTACTTAAGTAATAAAGTAGATAAGTGCAAAATATCGATAATTAAAATTGATTATGGACTCTATATCATCCGACAGGAGTATGACATAAGAAACAAGCTATGCTGGAATGAGTCACAATGTGGAGAAAGTTTTCTGGTAGGATGTACTCTGATGATCTGCGTTATATTTCCGTAATGTTCTAATCTGAGTTAATTTTGTGATTAAGAGTTTTCTTTAACAAGTATTTATGCATTTTCTTAAGCAAATTTAGCAAAACACGTAATAAAATTCAAATCAGATTACAATAAATAAAGCATTGATGCATATAATTGATAATATTTAAGTTAAAGGTTTTATATCACATTTATAATCATTAATAAAAGCTAATAAATATTATATTGCTTAAATATTATATCATGAGTCAAGTTCATAATTATAAAATAAATATATATAATATTTTTTCCTTATATTTTTCTACATTAATGTTGAAGAAAAAGAGAGCGGGAAGGATAGATTAAAAAAATAAAAATATGATCGTTTTATTTGCTAATATTGATTATGTAATGCATTTTCGAAGTATCAAATCGAACGCGATAATGCTTTTATTAGCTGTAATATCTGCCAATATATAGAGTGAATGTAATTCTCTGAATTTATGATTTGTTTATTGGCTAATATTTCAAAGATAGACTCTCCTTAACACTAATTAATAATCCAATATTATTGCTTACATATTTATAA
>NW_017259213.1:3142362-3149732 GCF_001594045.1 Atta colombica | reverse complement strand
ATCTACGTATTGTTTGATCAAATTGACTAAATCTTTAAGTTATATAATGTTTATGTTGTTAACCAATATTTTTAATTATAAATGATTGACAGCAAAATTTTAGATATACAGATAAATTGAATTTTTTGCTTTTTTTATTATAAATTTTTATTATAAAATTTTAATTTTAATATTAATAATTTTAATTACACAATTAGTGATTTTATATGAAAATACTATCATCGAATTGTATATTAAATAATTTATTTACTGTCCCGTAGAAACGTAAAAATAATAAGGCACATGCAAGAATCCTTATTCCCCATTATTCGCTCCTAGAACGGAAACCACTTTATTCTACTTCCGGCCGTTAATACAGATATCCTCTTCGGGGATGAAGCATCTCTATTTTTAGAATACGAATATAATACCACACATTCATCGTGTGGTATTCGTAGAAAGAACCATCCATCGATATCATAAAATCATTATTTTGAAGAAAATTAATGTGATTGAAAATTACTATATCCACAAAATAAACTAATAATTAAAAATTATATACATAAAAGGACTAAATAAATTGCAATATACCTTATATCTGGAAAATAAAGAAGATACTTCTCCATATTTTTTTTACAAATAATGATAAAACAAAAAAATAACAAATGAGATAAATAACCTATTAAAAAGATTTTATTTTTTGCTTATGCTATTTCTAGTTGCTTATTTCTGCCAATATTTGCTATACTGTAAAGTCACAAACATATATGTCTGCGAAAATTATATTATAGAATGTGCTGAAATGTTTGTTTCACTCAACCACGATAGTAATACTAGCTGTGATATTCAAGGAGTGCTGACAGAGACTCATGTGATATTATTCATGTCAATAAACGAGAACTTTTTTTAATTTCATCGTTTCTTTCAAAGAAAATATCCGTTTAAGATCGTGATGCCTGTGATATTATGAGCTTGGTATCAGTCATTATCATATATAAGTATCTATTTCTCCGCGATAGCTAACACAAACGGACAGGCACATTGAACCTTAGCAATTATGGGAAGTGGTCATGGCTCAGTGCTTTTAATTTATATCTCGTTGATAGTGATAATTACATGTCCAATGTTACTTTGGAACCAGCATATATCTTAAATAAAGATTTAATCATAACGTACTTCATAACGTTCGCGCCTATTCTCCGCATTAATTATACCTTTTCTATATTTCTCGTTATTAATAACAGCTGCTAATGATATAACATTCATTTTTTACTGACTCTTATAATTTTCATTTAAATAATATTTGTTGCTTCTGACAGATACAGTGAAATCATTATCTTGCCATTTATTGAATATTGCATCATTATTGAAATTGATTATGACTTTTTATGAAATTATATCACGCGTTAATGATTATTTTTTTGGGCAAAACTGTAACAAGTGATTGCAATATTCGTTTATTTTTTAAAATTATATCACGCGTTAATGGATTATATAGAAATATCAATCACATAGAAACGTGACAAATCTCAGATAAAATTCTTTTTTTTCTTGTGAGACTCTTGTACTGATAGTTCAAAATACACGATCACAGTTAATCTTAATGCATACGTCGCGACATTCTGAGACAAATAATTTTGTACCGGTAAAGTATAACGAGCTGGCTTAAACTGCATTCCGCAGACGATAAGCATATCTTGCTTCGTAATGAGTGCGAACCTCTCCACGAACTTTTACGAGTGTCTTTAAATAATCCGAATCGTAAAATATACTCGATTCAACAACTTCCTCATTTCTTTATTATAAATATGAAATAATTTATTTACGATTGTAATTAACTATTAAATACCGTTAATTGTTTTATAAGATATCAAAAATTGTTAATTTTTCTGTTATAAAAATATTATATTTTATGATCGTATATATTTTATGAATCGTATGATTGTTTTATCAAAGAAATTAATGTAATTTAAACATAATTCGAATAATTTAATTTATTTATAATTCTTGTCGTAAATTTTCAATATTCAAAATGTGTGTGTGTATTTTTGTCTGTATTTAGAATGAGATATTTTATAGTAAGAAATAGCATAAGTATTGCGATAAAAATTCATGAGTTTATCAATTTCACAATAGGATTCAGGAAATCGCAGCTCAGAGGAAGGAAAAAGGATTGATAAAAGTGACTCTCCATCCATGTATGAAGTAACATTCAGTGTATTTCCATCCTGTCAACAAATACTGATTATTAAATACCAAAGTTTCTTCAATCTTTCCCGAAAAGAATTATGCTACGTGTTTTTAAATCTTAAAATATTCAAGATTTTCCAAGTTAATTTACCGAAGAAATTACGGATAAGGAACAACTTTTTAGTAGATAAAAATATTTTTATTTATAATCATTAAATATTTAGATTATAAATGAATAGCTGAAAGTTAAAATATTAATAACTCAAATAAAAACAATTATTTATTTAGTAGAAATTTTATATGTATTTTTATATATTTCATGTACATATATTAATCATTACTTTTTTAAATACGCATTTAAAGTAATATTAATTTATTATTAAAGATGATTCTTCAGCTTTCCGTGAGAATCAGTGTTATGGAATAAATTTTGCGCTTCGCAACGCCATGAAATTAATGCTATAAATTAGCACACGAATTTTCTGCAACGTTTCTCAAAGGCGTAAGACAGTTGAACATTAGTCACGCGCGAAGGAAGATGAGAACTATCTGCTCTCGTTACGGAATAGCGCATTTTCAAGTGTAATATTGCGCACAAAAAATATTTGAGAAGATATCGAAGAGAGAGAGAAAGAGAGAAGAAACGCAGAACGAATGGCCTAAGAAGTGTACCATGGCCAGCGGGTTTCGCGAGGGACGCTCCCTTCTTCGGCAACTGGGTCTCATTTTAATTCCCCTCGAAAGAAACGACCGCCTAGCAGCTGTTGCCGTTTACGAAACGTGTGCATCGCTGAACTCCGCGGGATATTTATTTGAGGTGAGAAAAGGTAATCGATTTTACGATTTGGAATAAGATAAGCGCACGCATTTTTTCAAAATATATATGCGAATATAATTTTTTAATAACAGCATAACTGATAAGATAATTAATTCAACAACTTTTAATCGTTAAATTAATGTCCTTATTAATGAATTGTTAAGATGATGAACGTGCAAGTTAAATATTGTATGTGTCATTTTTATTATTCCTGATCTTAATTTAGCTTCATGAGACATTTGCATTGAAATCGCACACGACTACTTATCACGACTACTTATACGACTACTTATTCACGTACATCATTCGAATGCATAATATAAAATTTACGTCAGCTACTTTTGCAGTCTTAACATTCAAGGATATTTATAAAATGTCGATAGTTTTAACTCGAAAGTTTATTCCTTGTATGCAACAGATTATATAATAATTATGTTTCCGCAAAATTAATCGCGAAATATTTCGAACATGTTTCGCGCCTGAGATATCTTTGTTCAATAAAAAATATACGTGACATGCTCTTTAACTTTATATAATCATATGTTAAAAAGATTATATTTTTGAGTTTTATCAAAATTGTTTATATTGCAACGGTTGAATTATATTTTGTGGCAGTGCAATAAAAATAACTTTCGAAATTGCGATATGTCATCCTTAGTTAATTGTCGACGATTTCTCTCAGGAAGGACTTTATCGCCAATTGTTTTTCTTTAAAAGTGTCGCTTTGTACTGATATACACTCGACGGGAAGCCATTTACGGGACATTTGAATGGACGCGATTTAGATACATACACGAGTTTGTGTTATAAAGTGATTTATGACTGGCGAGAATCGCTTCGTCTCGGAATCGTGAAACCGGGCGAATATAAAACATACGTTTAAACACAGCTGTGAGATAAACGATACGCCCGCTTGAAACTTAACACAAAGGTTCACCAGGCTGAATACTATGTCGCGAATTTTTGCCAACTGTTGCGCGCATTTCCTGTTTCTCATTTATGTAACGATGTTTGAAAAGCGTATCGAAATTGTATGCAATCGAAATGAAAACGTTACACCACAAATTAACCAAAATCTTTAAAATTGCATTAAGCGCGATATGTGTGAAAAGATGATTATTTAAAAGATGATTATTTAATGTGTGTAAAAGATGATTATTTAAAATATAAAATAGTATTTTCTAGTGTTTTATATTTTATTATTTCTGCAAATATCTCTTGACGACTTTTGTATATTTATCGGTACGCAGTAAGATAATGTAAACACGAGCTATGTGAACGAATGCGGGGTACAAACAACGATAGTCTGTTTCATTATTTACTATCATATTACGTTAGTAAACTCTTCTTTTTTTTACAATAACTATAAGAAAATCATATTCATGAAAATGACATAAAACTGTAACGCAAAAAATATTATTTTCCATTTTTTAACCCATTAATCGGAGTTCTATACAGAAATCCAACGTCGGTGGCCTATTTTTAGTTTAGAAAATTTAACGCGAACAAAATTGTGTTTATACTATACGAAAGATCAGACAAAAATAAATCACAATAAAAGTAAAGAACAAAAACATAATCATAAATTCTATAATAAAAAATTTTTCAACTTTAAGGTCTAACAATTTCACGCGATCATTCAAATTGTATGCCTTTCTAAACATGAATCAGTCCAATATTTAGGCATAAAACGGACTATAATTAATTTCCCGTTAACAATATGTTAACAAACTGTGAAAAATAAAGCACGAAATACTACACATGAAAGTAGATGATATTTAATCTCTCTCAGCAAAGAATATATTTGCTTAATTTTATTTCAATAGATGTAATTATTTGATTACTTAAATTAACAAAATATAAAAGTTATATCATTTAAAATAGAATATTAATTAGTGTTCGTAATTTAAAATATTGCTATATTAATTGGCATAACAATTTAGCAACAGATTACACATACATTAATTTTTTAAATTAACGATAATCAACGCGAATAATCTTGAGAAATAGCTGGTATTTCCACAGCGTCGATTATCCTTTGTCATCCCTAAACCATACTTAAATTCTCATCCCACCCTGTCTTAAAATAGGTCAATGAAAACAATCGCATTAGTGAGAGTGTAACGTCAACATAATCAGCGATAACAGTGATTATTAATTGACGATATCCACTAAAAACACTAGCTAAAATTATTAAAAATGACACTAGCTGACTTTAACAATTTTTTATAATAATAATTAGCCTCGTCGAAAAGCAATCTAACGTCGCAATTTACTCCGATTTGACCCAACCACCCCGGCTAGACGATACCATTCATAGATGCGTGTTCACCAATTCGATGAACGGCGTCTGCGCGGAAATACACCCTTAGTAGGTCGAGTCCACGAGTCCCACGTCAAAAATGGGAGAGAGGGGAGGTGGGGAGGAACGGAGGGTTGTTGACTAGGTCAGGGTGACAGGAATGCCAGCGACCGTGTGGACATGGATAGAGCGGATTTCTCACCTTTCTTTGTGCCTCCGCGGCAAATCCAGATTTGGCAGCTCTGTTGCAGGCCATTTTTTTCGCCTCGAGAAAGAGTCGCGTTTACGTATGGAAAATCCGAGGGGTTAATCGGCCGATCACGAGGGAACCACGTTCACACTTCGGCGGACGCGACTCGACTGGCGGGAGCCAACTCAGCCGACGACGAGACGACGGCGACGGCAACACGTTCCGCTGGAGTTCCTACGACGCGCCTGGCGATTGGCCACGCTGAGTATTGAGCTTTCATCCGGCGCGTCCGCGACACGAAATCTCCGTTCTCCAAACCGCCGACGGAGATGACGTCAGGCGACGAGCAGATTCCTGCAGAAAGATGAAGAAGAGCGTGGGCTCTCGTTTCATATTTTCATTAATTCGCTCGAGTCTTTGAACTGATGATAAGATAAAACAGGATGTTTTCTATGTGCATCGAGTTTGGTAACATAAAAGTTAAAATCTGAAGCTATAATAATAACAAAAAATGATAATTCTTTTAAATTAAGGAAACTAAATAAAGATTTCTATATTTTAAAAACTATATGTGTGTTTTTTACGATTAATCACCATCTTTCATCGGCCATCTTTCTCGAACTGTGACGGAAAAAATGGCCATAATATTTATAAATAAATAATAGTGAAAATGAAAATATGAATCAAATTATAAGTCACATTATAATTTACGTATCTTTATTGTGTATAAAATCTTGATTATGACAGCTTAACTGTCATGTGTAATTTATTTAACATTAGCAGCTTTTAACGGCACATGTAAACGGCTTTGCAGGCAGTTGAAAGTAAAAATATTACATAATATTTTCATAATATCGTTATTTCAAATGTGCGTACATAAGTTACCGTAAATATTGATTACCTTTGAGATTGAAATGCATTAAAAAAATGTACTAATTAGCAATTATTAAAGAAATTACAGTCTATAATCATCTTTTCTGTGCGGCTACATCTGAATTTATATTATTTAGGTAGAATATTACTCAATATACGAATACGTTTCAATTTCAATTTTAGATCTTCCAAGGATTTTAAAGTTATCTATTTTACTGAGGTAGGATCTACATACGATTTATGACATTAATCTATAAATGTATAAATTATAATACATCACTGTACACTATTGCTTCAAATGCATCATCGAACGCATACATACGTAAAAATTTTCTAACTGATCTTCGTATTAGATATCTAAACCTAATTTTAAGAAATTAATATTGTTGTGTAATCCTTAATCCAAATCAAGATTGTGTTATACGTACGTATGTACAAAGTACAAAACTTTTATATAGCAAATATGATTATTATTACGATTATTACGAGTCAACGCCAGAAGCCGACAAAGAACTGTAATTTTCCAATTTTTTTTCGCTTTTGACATAAACTTAACTGGTTTGGACTACATTACCATTTATACTTTAATTGTGTGAAAAAGGATTTTTAAATCTGTAAAACAATTAAAAAAATATTTATTTGAAATATAATCGATAACAATTTAGAATCCCCTTAATACTTGAGTGCATATCATATTTAAATC
Source organism: Atta colombica (assembly GCF_001594045.1). Classification (NCBI taxonomy): domain Eukaryota; kingdom Metazoa; phylum Arthropoda; class Insecta; order Hymenoptera; family Formicidae; genus Atta; species Atta colombica. Next base: position 3,142,678 of record NW_017259213.1, on the reverse strand, counting down.
ATATTTAAACATGGATGGCAGAAAACATGGATTAAGCTAAAATTATAATAACAATGGTGTAAAGTATAAAAATGCGAAACAATAAAATCATAATTTTAGTTTTCGTATTATTCAGTATTCAATATTTTGTACTTTTGTAAAATATTTGTACTTTTTAAAAATGTTTTATACTTTTTGCCAAAAATATGTACTAAATTGGAGTGTAATAAATAAATACTTTAAACAATGTGGAAGAAACTTGCATTTTCAATGTCACTTTGAAATTTCGTTACATTACTTTAAAAATTTACACACACACACACACACACACACACAC
>NW_017259213.1:3140296-3142262 GCF_001594045.1 Atta colombica | reverse complement strand
CACACACACACACACACACACACACACACACACACACACACACACACACACACACACACACACACACACACGAAGCGTCATTCGCATTTCTTTCCTTACCTAAACTGTAGATGACGTCAGGGTCAGAATTCCGGGAACAGGTCTGATATCGTCTGGGAATTCAAAACCTTTTGGTTCTTGTAATTGATTTTTGACCCGCATTTAATATCATGGCTATCGTAATCTATTCAGGAGTATGAAAAGTAAAATATTTGTCCATTTAACAATATGAAAAATAAAATATTTGTTCAGTAAAAACTATAAAATCGGGAAAGATAAAATATTTAAACAATACAACATAAAAGTTTTTCTGTATGAAAACAAATCCAACATTTTTTACTTTTATTATTTTTATTTTTATCTCTTCTTTAAGTACTATTGAAAAAGTTATTTTTAATTGAACTTTATTTGGTTTTACTTTAAGAAATGAAATTAAAAAATTGAAATAAAATGCAATTTTTATTTGAATTTTGGCGGCCTCGATTTTATTAAACTTTTGCGCGCACCTCTTTCGGCTTTGACTTCAGCTACACAGGCTACGATCATCGAAGAACGACCTTCTCTGAGGCCTCGTGCAGGCTTCCTACATGGAGCAAAAAAAGTGCCCGCTGGGTCATGGAACCTTCGATGGATATAGGCTATATAGGTTTCTCCGTATGCCTTCACCCAGTCCTTATTGTTGCTGCTCCGCGACGGGAACTCGTTTTGTAAACGAAACTGGTATCACGCAGGCAGTTCATGTAAGCTGAGTTTATATTATATAGAATGATAAAAAATAATCATTATAAATTCAATAAACTATATATCGAGTGCATCAACTGAGCAAAATAAACCGCGCGCTTCAAAAACATCTTTTGTATCGTAATCTGCAATTTATAATCGACAAATTATAAGATAGATATATTGAAAAACTGTTTTTTAGTTAGACAAAAATTTTTTGATATTTATTATATTTAAAAAACATTGGCAATATAATTTATACTTGAATTTATACTTGTTGACGTTAACATTATAAATGCGATTTAATGATAATACGTAAAATTTTAAGAATTAATTTATAGATTGAATTTTTTGGATAAATTAACATTATTAACATGCATCAATATCTAAATGTGCTAGCTTTTTTCTACTTATTTTATTTATTAACATAGCGGTTTAATTAACTTATTGTTTAATATTTATTGTTTGAATTTTTGCGAAATTTATAAGAAATATATAAGAACTAGATGGAATGTACCTGCCATTTTCGTTTTTTTTCTCAACGATTGCACTCGTTTACTCCTGCACATTTTACAGCCGCGCTCTTATCTATTTGCATTTCCATCAGCTTCTATAAGGACGTTCAGTGCTCCGTGAGAAAAGTAGTGCTATACCGAAAGGAATGCTAAGAATTTACTTAATAATAACTTCCTTTTGTGTATACATGGCAAAACCAATAGAGAAATCTGGACTTTCTGATATCACATATCCTTGCGTTTGCGTTGCATCTTTTACTCATGTTCCATTCAAAACGTACCATTTAATTGTAGTCTATAATAATAGAAAAAATTCTAGAAAACACGCGAGTCTTAATTTATACAGATTTAAAGAAACCCTTTGTATCTTGGTTATAAATATTACATAATCTTATACATGCATATATTTGAAATATTATTTTTAATATAATTTTGAAACATTATTTTTATCTTTTGTAGAAAAATATTATTCCTTTCAGGCTTTTGACAAATGTTTTATAATAAGTACTAGGATAGTTACACACAAAAAAGTGATAAATATATAGTAGTAATAATAGTAATAGTTGTGAGGAGCAGATGAGACTATATTAGTCCCTATACATCATTTAGATTTTTCTTCTGTAACTCCCACTAGGCCAATATTGTGAACCGAGCTTTATGAAACTGTTCAATTTTGCCTTCCTTTACTAATT
>NW_017259213.1:3136844-3140196 GCF_001594045.1 Atta colombica | reverse complement strand
CCAAAAATGATTATAAGTTATAACTTATAATAATATAAACTTATAATAAGTATGACTATAATTATGACTATAATTATGAAGTATGACTATTATTACCATAAAAATAGTTTAAATTAAAATGATTAATTTAGTTTTTTTTTAAATAATTATATGATTGTTCCAAAAAATATTTAACACTATCATTTAGAATAATTATTTTTATAATAATATTAACTATAATTATAATCATTTTCGATTGCCAACAAATATATATGTGTTGATAGAACTATACATATATAGAATGTTCTATTTTAATTGCCCTAGGTTAAAAAATATTTTAAAAAATATATAAAACACGAAAAATGTTTTTTAGTATGTTTTGTTGAAAAGGATTTTCAGGGGGATGTATTTTGATCACGTTGTTATTTCTTAAATAGAGGCGTCAAAAAGATATGAAGGTCATCTTCATATCTTTTTAAAAATAGGATTATGTGATTCTTTTTTACATAATATGATTCCTTCAATTATTCTGCATATGAAAATATTAAGATAGAGAAAGATATAAAAAATCAATGGTTTATGGAATATTTTATACCTTATTTTGGCACATATTGACATGAAATATTAAATATTTTGTGAATCATTTTTGAATAATCACACACATATCTTAATATTTTTAATACTTTTATAAACAAATAAGAAAAAAAATGAAATAAATTAATTGATGTAAAGAAAACATACCGCACTGATAGATGTTAATTCTATTTTTTATGATGTTTGCTTTATATTAATTTATCATTTATCTCATTATTTTTTTCATAGATTTAGATGGATTTAAATATTTGTGTATTATAATCAGAATTAATTTAGGCCTCCTCCTAGAGCCTCCTACAGCCTCCTATAGCCTCAAGATTGTGATTTCTGCAATCTTCGTTTTAGATCTTTAGTTTTACGATCTGTACCCTTCTCTAGATCTTTAGACTTATATAATTATACAGCCCTAGAATAGTCTAGAATCTTTGAAATCAACTTTTGTCTTATAAAAATGAGATATACGTGGGAACAATTGGGCTCGATTTGCAATCTATTGATTATAAATCAATCATTTTCACAAGGTGCCATGCGTCACCATAATAAACATGTAAGTAATTTAACATCCTTTTCAATATAAAGACAAGCACGTACAATGTCATCGTCTATGTTATATTTAGATCACCGATTATATAACGTTATATAAACTGTTTGATCGTTTGGCTTGATATTGAATAAATGTATACCATATTTTAAAGCGATTACGATCGACCTTCGGACAGTATGCACTAAATTTCTGTTTACGCGCATTGATACATATGTCACGTATCGATGACTCAATCGCCTGCATTGGAACTTCGGCAAATATACGTACGTGAGATACAATGTACTTTGACAGTACATTCTGCTTGCACATACAGATGTATTAAAAGTAAAGTATTTCTTCCAATTTGTTCATATATGTTTGTGAGAAAATTATTAATATATTTACTTTTTATAAAATTACATATGTGTACAAAAATAAAAAATTTAGTATAATGAGTGAATAGAAGATAACATAACTCATATTCCGCTTGTAATTCTGCGATCAGATATTTCGTGAAATATTCAGCAGAGAATCTTGTGATAGTTTCTTTTAGATCTCAATTGTGTAAAGAGACGTATAAACCTCTTTCAGTAATCTCCTTCAAAGATGTTCGATTCCTGTGCGTTATGTTGTTGAAGTAATGTGTAAGCAATGCAATGCGATGGTCATGGTCATGTACATTATAAGTAGTGAAATATAGTAGTGAAGAATATTGTGATTCTGAATATTTCTTGCAATCATACGAGCAACATTTACACAAGCATTCCGTAAGTGCGCTCACGCGATTCGCGATAGTCGCACGCAAAGAAAGGGCAAAGGCCTGAATCGTGCTTTTTAAAGAATTTTGCGGTTAAATTGATAATGTGAACAAAATAATACCTAACGTTTGCATTTGATATATGAGATGCTAAAATTAAAAATCCATTAAGATATTATCTGATGCTATTATTACAATTATGGAGGAAATGAACCAATAACTTGTCTATATACATTATGTAATTATTCTTTGCATTTGAAATGGCATTGCATTGTCGTGCTATATCAAATTATATATTAATTTGTAGAGTTTTTTCATACCTAATTCTTGCCCTCCTAATGGCATCCTAATGGCAACAAAATTCGAACTATCGGAAATTTTATGCGATTTTATGCGACAGAATGCTAAAATATTTTGCTGTTCTTAAAACATTACATTATATTCCTTTTTTTTTTTTTTGAAAAATTCATTAATCAATTTAAAATAATTATAGGTATATCTAATATTTCGAAATAATTTATAAAATTAAAATAATTTATAAAATTTATTACATATGGGAATAATATATTATTATTATGTGAAGAATAATTCTTTTTTTACGTTTATTATAATATATAATATATTATTTATTATACTTAAAATTTTGCATAAAAATCATTCTTTACAAATACATAAAGATTACTTGAAATGAGGTAAATTTTTGTCTTAATCCTATGAATAAAATTGTTACGCGTGCTGGAACTGAGTTAAGTCCATATTCGTAGTGTGCTTTTTTTTTTGCTTATCGGTTCACTTACGATTTCCTTCGAAGGATGATCAAAACCGGATTGAATGAATACCAGTTCAAGTAACGTCCTTGCATCATGTAGAGATGCTCTGACCGAGAATTTTGTTTTCATGTTGACCTATATTCAATTCACAATCTTTTCGTATTAGTACAATAAGTTTTTAACTTCAAACATTTATTAAATATGTTATAGTTTATTTTATTATATTTACAAAAAGTTACAATAATATTATAATTGAAATAAAAATGCTATTAGTTGAAAATCTAGCTGTTTCCGAATATTAATTCGGCCTTTATGAATTTAAAATTTAACATTTATTCATAATTTATTTTTATCGCTTTAACTTTTTAATATTTACTTACATTTTATTTTTATTTTTTAATTATTTAATATATTTCTTCCGCATTTAAAAATTTTTTAAATATTTTATTTTATTTTTAATTTTTTGAATAAGAAAATCTAAATAAAATAATCACAACTTTGATGCAGTGAGATTTTAAGTCCTATAGACAACTAATACTGATCACCTATTTGAGTTTCATTTTTTAGATACTAATAGTATCCATATATTAAAAATAATTTTAAAAATTTATTTTTTTCACTATGAACTATTTCACTATTTATCGTTACCTTAGAAACAGGTAGTATAAAATAACATTAATATGGCAGAGCAATATAAGGTAATAAATAAAAAAAAAAAAATATATATAT
>NW_017259213.1:3119231-3136530 GCF_001594045.1 Atta colombica | reverse complement strand
ATTATATGAAAATTTGCAAATAATTTATTTCTTTTTGAATTAAACTATATTTTTGTATTATTTTTTTTATGCAACAATTCAGATAGTTAAAACAGATAAAGAAAAAAAAAATATATATATCTATGAAGATAATTAATTAATATAAATAAGAAAGTGTATGAATTACCTAAAAACTCAATTTATAAAGACGATTATGAATGCTTATCTTTCTGGACATTAGTTTACAATAGTAAATTTCGATAACGTTTAACTATAATATTCAATATAATATTCAAGATTTATTAATAAGTAATTAAAACATTCATTGAACTTATAAAGAACAATCGTATATATTTGGAAGAAAAAATATACAGGAGAGATTTATATTTATATTATTTTTATTTAAGCATTTTGTCCCATATCATTTCAGTCATATTACAATATATTACAAGTAACGTAGTTACCTGTTTGATGTTGTACGCAGTATATAACTTTATTTTTATATACCTAATCCTCTAAATTTTAATGCGTTATATTTTAATGTATGAAATCGCAAAACCAACAATCTTTCAACAAACTACAGACGGAGTTTGGAAACATATTCGATAGTTTTACACTCTGTCAGATGAAATCAATGTTCTTGTGACGTAACGACGGTGAATAACAATTCATTACATTTGTTCGCAATGTTTATCGAATTGATAAAATATGATAATTTCTTTCATAGATATGTTTCTTACATTTCGTAGATAGCAACCTCATCAGAAGTGATATAATAGTACTATTAACATATGGCAACCGTGTGTGATATGTGTAAAAGAAAAAACAATATGCTGCGCATTTAATTCATTCAAAATAGAAAAATCATTCGCTCGAGGAAGCAACTATCGCAGATTAATTACTTAATAACAAAACCATGGCGAGCTCACATTTTTATCGCGGTGAATGTATTTTCTAGACAACTTTATTACATATCAGAATACAGTCTACAGTTTATCGATTAATTACTTATCAATATACTCTTAGATATAATAACATCCGGCAGATATTAAAAAATAATAGACATTGCCGTTTAAATTCATTTAGAAAATCTGAAAAAAATCATGTAACTGGATAAAAAATAAACTTGAAAACTCGTAATGCTTGTCGCTCTATTTTATTATAAAAGATTCTCTTTGCTTCATGATTATCGATTTGTAAAATTCAAGAGCGTTGATTACAAGAAGATCGGATATGGATACTGTCTATTTTTCATTACGTGTCATCATCTAGAATCGCAACATGTACATTGTGTAAGTTACGTCGAGGAAGAGCCCGTGGCAGTGAACAGAATGGGTATGTAAATATAAGCTACGTTCTATAATAGATTATGTGATTTGATACATTGCTTTTGCATGCATTGTTAATGATATTTTCTTCCGTATTTTTTATACTCATTATATCTCTTATTCATTTGTATAGTTTAGCTAGCAAGCATAACAATTGATTTTTCATTAGGATTAGTTTTCATGATATGACGTGTCAATATGTAGTAAAGTTACTCTCAGGGGACCACCAAAAGCCAAACCATAATCATCTTATCGATATAATTCAGCTATACAACGACGTATATCAAAACTTATAAAATACCCAAAACCACCATGAGAGGTGAGTCCCCTGACCCTGCATTTGCGCGGCAGATATACCATGTATTCGTCTCTGATATGCGTTTAGAGCCAGACTTGTTATTGGTCGATATAATTACGATTAAACGTTTGCAACGTGTCGAATGGATTTAGCGTCGATCTAGCCGACTTAGCTTCTGGCCGGGGCAAACGTCGCGATACAATTGTTATTTAAAAGCCGGCGGCGGCGCCCGTTGACCGTTCGTCTTCGACGTGTCCTCCGTCATGACTGTTACCAATTCGCCCACAGCTTTTCCTAAGTCTCCTGAAATAAAGAGAAAAGATCTTTAACACCCATCTATTTCTTTGTTATTGCTCCTGAGGTTCAGAATGTATTGGCAAACTCAAGATATTTTATAATTAATTTTATAATTAACTAGACAATTAACGTGCATACGTTAATTATACAGAAGAGATACATAGAAAAGAAGAAATAAGCGTGGGTCGAGAAGATGGATTTGGACATATATGAAAACGCGATCAACACTAAAGATTGATAAACATTCATAATCGTTAGATCGATGATATCGTCCGTTGCGTATTAAGTAATTCGACATCGAAATGATTGTATATATTTAGACGATTTTTAGCTCCCAGGGAGAAGCAATGATCTCACCTTACATCCATTCTGTAGCGTGAAAACAGGAAGGCAATGTTATTTTTGTTATGTTAAGCAGAAATGTCACGTGCATTATGGAGGTTGGGCATAATATAGATTAATTATACTACATAATTGACACACGATCAAATTCACATAAATTAAACGAACCTGCCATGTGCAACAAATTACCCACATTGTGGGTAACGCTGTGAGAATGCGGCGGCGGCGGTGGCCTCTCTAAACTGCTGACTCTGCCCTCGTTTGAGCTTCCTCCACCTATATCCGTATACCCAATAGCAATAAGCTTATCTAGTTTTCACGGCGTCTGATTAAATATGTATATACAGAATATAAACAATAGGGATTCTTTACAATCTTATAACAAAATAAAAGATTTATAATGTTGTAATATTTCGAATCACTGAATTTTATAACTAATTTCTTTTGTAATTTTATTAATTTGTTAAATGTTATTTGTTATATTGAAGAAGTCTTGACGTGCAGAAAATAATTTAAGCAAATAAAATGTATGATTATCTCGCGCATAGTTATATTTATAATTAAAATCATTGAATCCCTATTGTATCAATATGTAGTTAGTGTAATTCTAATAGAAAGATATTAGATCGACTGTTACATATGAGTCACAAAGTGTATGATGTGTTATTACAGTTCGATTGATTGAATGCATAAATAGTGTATTAATAGTGATTTCTAATTGAGATACCTAATGTATCACTCTAGATATTATCATTTGTTTATTTTTCAAGAGTCACAATTATTTAGCTTTTTATTAAAATTAAAGCTATTTGTTAAATTAGAATATACCTGGAGAATCATGATAATGGCCATTCATTTTTGCTGGAGAGTCAGTTGCTAATTGTGATGCCGTTACACTTCGGGTTTGTAAAGTTCCGGTTTTCGATGGTGAAGAAGCGTTTGGCTAAAAAAAAATAATTAAATTAAAATTTTTTTTCTTTTTTGAGTTATTCAAATAATAGATAAATATATAATAAATATATAATAAATAAAAATAATAGATAAATATTAAAAACGTTACATTCTTCGGCATACCTCATCTAAAAGCTGTCTAAGTCTCTGCAGTTGCGCCTCCAATTGGCGATTGTGGTCCTCGAGTAATTGCATGCGTGCTTCTAATCTTCCTTTATGCTGTCTCAGCAGCTTAGCTTCTGCAATCATATCGCAATCAGGCTGTCTAGTACTATGACCATCCTCTGGTGTTGAACCTGGAGTTTGCTTCGAACGTAATCTTTCGTACTCTGCTTGCAATGTCGCATTCTCCTCTTCCAATTCACGTATCATCGCTTCAAGTTCTTCTCTCTGTTCAGCGTCTATCGCGGCCATGACTTGGACTGGACTTCTGGGTACATTAATATTGTCGCCACCGTTCAAACTCTGACAGTAATGTGCTATTAGTTGATGTTCATCGTCGCTGTCCGGCGTGGAATTACTTCTTGTACGCGACAACTCAACTTCGGCGAGTCGAGAGGCGTACATTTCTAAACGGGAGTGCATGTCTTGACTGAGTGAACTGTGTTGGGGCGATGGCGCCGGGCTCTCCAACGCATCTCCTTCCAGGACAGTTTGCACAGGCAAATAGCCAACTCTGGGATGTTTTTTGAAGTATCGTTTAGACTTGAATTTGTTGCGCAACGCTCGCGTGAAGTCCCGTACATCTTCACCGGAGGTTGTCTGTAAAGTAACAAACGCATCATTTCAAATACTTATAAAAATCGTTTGCTTTAATAACACTTAAAAAAGTAAAGATAGACGTCTTACCGCCGTGCAATATTCTTGCATCGGATGCGTTAGCTTATGGTTCTTTGCTTTGCGTCCTGAGAAGAAACAGTTCTGACACATGTCAAAGTTGAAGCATTTCAAGCAACGGTATCTAAAATATAGATATTTTTTACATCAATATACATTTTGAAAAAAAATTATATATACATATATGTATATAATGTACATATCGATTTTTTTAATCAAATGTAATCTCACCTGAATCCTATAATAGGATATTCTTTGCATATATTGCATTTGGCTTGGTGTTTAGCAGTCTCCGCTGCGGATAGTCTATGCAATACCGGCAGCCAGACCATACTCTGTGGTTCTTGTTGTAGCCAACTCAAAAAGTGCACGGCTTCTATTTCGTTCTTATCTTTTCCCGCCTTCTCGAAGCAACTACGAACACTAGGCTCAATATTCGAGCCACCGAATGCTGCAACTTCGCCCAATTGTCTCGGCACTTGTATGCAATCGTGCAATAGAAGACCCAACTTTCGTTGATCTACCAATCTATTGGGATCCGCAATTAAACGGAATAGATCTGTAAATAACATTTAAAAAATCTCTATTAGATATAGTTAAACATAATGTTTAATTAACTCATCAGGGAAAATCTCTTCATGTTACTTACATCTGTACTTTTCCTCTAAGTGTCCCTTGCATAATAAAACCAAACCGACTTTGAATGAAAGTACTCGAATTTGGCCGGTACGTTGACTGAAAATTATAGTAAAAAAATATTATAATGACAGTTTACCATGATAATATTAAGCATGTTTTGAGAATAAAACAATTTAAAAATTGGACAACGCTAAGTATAATGTTTTAAGAATAAAGTAATTAAAAAATTGGATAATCTTTTAAATTAAATATAAAAAACGTAAATGTATATAAAATGTGAGCCAAATATGAATAATAAAAGATAGAACATGTCGACAGTTTAATAGATATAAAATGTATTCACTTAGAATACCTATCGTATACATTGAGCAGCCAGTTAATGGCTAGGTCAATGCATAGCGGTACAGACACCTGCGCTGGATTGTCTGCTGCTATTACTTCGTATAGCGATGTCAGTACTGTTACCATATCGGGGATGTCGATCAGTTTATCATTCTGTGCCCGAAGTCCGTGTGAATCAAATTGTTCTAATGCGGTGGAAAGACTCAACATGTCCACTAAAAACAATTAAGTCAAAATATGGAATAATTATTCATTCTTTTTTTTCATTTTCAAAATATTACATGATGTTAGATAATAAAGATCAACAAAGAAATTCTCACGATATCGATCAGTTTATAATAATAAAATAACGACAATGAACAAAATAATAGCAATAAAACAACAGTAATTTTGATCATCACTTTAATGATCATCAAAGATACTCACGACATAATCGCTTCTGAACGGTACGTAATTTCATGGCGGTTCGATATGCGGAAAAGCGAACTTCGTTTAAGTCTGCGAGTGAAGACATCAGTTCTATCATTTTCGGGTGATCCCAATGCGTAGTCTCCAATTGATGGCTGTAACAGATTTGAAATTTAAATCCATAAACTTAATTCTATATGTATGAAGAAATATAATATACAAATAGCAATAATCATAAAGCAATAATCTTTTATACATTTTAATATATTGATGAAATTGAAGAAATCTTTCGACATATATTTAAGTTATTATATTATATTTTATATAATATACATAATAATTTAACTTATTATAAAAGTTTTTTTAATGTTCAAATTAATTAGATATTTATTATTTAGTTCAAATAAATACTAATAAATACGGAATATTTTCTTAGATATTCGAGTTAGACTCATTTTATATTTGAATCAATTTATTCTTTAATAAATATACGAATATTCCTTTCAGTATAACATAAAACTAGACCATGTTAGTAAAAGCTCTCGATCGCCTCAAGAATAACCGTGTCATACGGTTTGGGAAAATCGAGGCAACCGTGCGGGGAAGTGCAAGGAAGATCGATTACTTGATATAGTAAGGCACTTTGGCGGGTGTGAGGGCTCTCTCCCATGGTGGTTCTACGCTGCTCGCGAGGAAAGCCTGACTACCCGGAGTGCTGCCATCCTTCCCGAATCCGCTTAGCAACTTGTAACGCTCGTCAACCGCGACTTGCAGCACCTTCCACCTACGAAAACATACGAAAAAGTTAACGTCGCTGCATCCCGAATTCAAAACCTGTCGCATGGCAAGCTGTAAAAATAAGCCCCACAGTATCGAGCGAATTTTAAATTCTCTATCCTGATACTTGCATAAAGCAACGTAAAACAGAGAACGTTTCAAACGGATGATAAAGAGAATATTTTGTTTATTAATATTTTGTTATTTGTATATTTCCACAGAATTCGTTATTATTCAGAGAGAATTGTAATATCTGAAAAATTTTGATGCCAGATTGCTTGGAGAAATACGTCATTAAATGATTCTGTGACATCGTGTACATTGCTGACGTACGAGTTTTGTCTAAAATTCAGAAGTCACACGATAAATTTTTACGTGGTCATCAAGTAAGTACCTGGTGTTCAGATCTTCGAGTTTCGCCAATAAAGCATGAGAAACGATGACACTGCTCGATGCGAAGACGCTTGCCTGGTCGTTCGCATCTTCGATGTTCCTTTGGATTGGTACCAGTCGTTCGCCGAATTTTTGCAACTGCTCGAGCATTTCCGTCGCTTCGTTGGCGTCGCTTGGATTCTGCCAGCCGCTCTGAATCGCCTCGGCCGCGGCCATCCGCGAGGAGAGATCCTCGAGGGACTTTTGGAAGACACATATTTTCTGAAATTAAAATAAAAACAATTAAATTAAGATTTGTATTATTCATTCACCGTTCGTTATTCGCAGGGATTATTCAGATAATAATTGCTATATTTAATTTATAAATTAATTTCCACCAATCAAAGATATCTGAATAATCTTTTTTTCAATAACAACATATTTTGATAATTGTATTGTTTTCAAGTATTTATTAATATTATTATTAAGCATTTATTATTAATTACGTAATGTTTCTATATTTATTCTATATTTATTGCATGATTATTAATTCCTCTAATTATAGAAAATAATGAGAAGAAAAACATATGTATAGATATAGATCTATATTTGTCTAATTAAATTACAATTTAATTTGTTTAAAACAGTCAGTTAGAAAAATCAAAGTTTAAATAACGGTACAAGATAGTTTTAATTATCGATATCACTTTCGATCGTTTAGCTTTTGAATAATTTGTTGTTACATTAATAGTAATTTACTTGCGATAAATAACATTTAATGAAATTATAATCAATATAATGAAATAGCGAACATTGTAAGATTTTATTCATTTCTACGCGACGTAAACTCAACTAGCATATACATATTCATTCATGAACATTATTCAATGCGATGTACGCTTCACAGTATGAAAGTGCAAGAAACGTTCGAGTTTTACTACCATAATTACGACTAAAAGTGATATTTCCTGTTATGAAGAAAAAAGTTTCCCATGAGCGGCAATTTGCGAATGAGCAGAAAAGCATAACTGTACATACGGAATTTTATGGTCGCGAGATATACCGTGTTATCGTATTATCGTTTACGTGTATTCTTCGTGTGTATTTTAGAAGGGCGTCGGATCAAACGTAATTAAATTACAACTGTTTTAATTTTTTGATTCGTGGTTAATTAAGTTTAATTTCGAATTGAGAAACCCGATAGAACATTAAAAGAATTAAGTTTTTCTTTGACTTTATTATTTTCTACGTTGGAATTAATAGAAATAAAGTTTGAAAATTCGATAAATTAAATTTTTCTTAAAAGAAATCCCGAAAATAAAAGAAAGAAATACAGAAATTGAATAAGTAACATTTCTTTGGCTATTTGAATTAATTCTGTATTTAATTTTCAAGAAACGTTTCTTTAAAATTTATCAAATTTGAAATTTAATTAATAATGAAAATTAACAAATTAGAAAATGGATTTCAATTATATTTTTGTTGAAAAAACTTTGTTTCATTCTAATCAATAAATTTAAATAAAAATTGTGAATTATTATTCAAAAAATTTAAATTGACAAAATAATAAAAACAAGTAATTCCTTCATAGTAAAATATTATAATTCCGTTGTTCTTTTTTTCTGACACTTGCGAGAGATCGTACGAACAGAGAGATATGAGATAATCACAAAGTACAAATGGCGTGCTCTCTCAGCCTTTTCAATTTTCATTCTTGGACAAGGCGCGGTAACCGGCGTCGCGATATAATTCACCGGGCATTTATTAGTCGGCGATACGACATGAGAGAGAGAGAGAGAGAGAGAGAGAGAGAGAGAGAGAGAGAGAGAGAGAGAGAGAGAAGAAAGAGTGAAAAAAACGGAGGAGGAGGAGGTTGGTCGGTTGGTCACGATGGCATTTGCATTCCAAATAAACGCCGTCGACGGACGCTAAATCGCTCTAATTAGTCGTCTCCCTATGAAAGTGCTTTAAGCGTCCCTTGTTCCGAGAGTGGGATAAGGAAAAAGGCCGAAACGTAAAAGCGAATGGAAGAGAAGAAGAAAGAGATAGGAAGAGATAGAGAAGTTGGGATCTTGCATTTGTGACGAAGGAAAGTGGGATGATCGAACTGATGAAATGCTGGAAAAAGCTGAGTCGCGTCCTTTGTTCTTAATCACTTAGAGAAAGAGCGATTATATGAATGTAAAAAATTATCGTTGATAAAGCGTGCAATCATGGATGACGGAAATTCGAGCTGAATCATTTGAAGATAAAGTGCTGATACATTTTGTACCATTTTGTGTCGGCTTTCATTAAGAAAGACATTAAATAATAACTTGATAGATTAACGATAGATAATTTCTAAATAAACGATATGACTGAACAATATGAACTCCGTTTGTATAATGTCGTTATATTATCGAATTTACTTTACATATAGCAATGTACTATATTTTACACGAAAAATAATTGTTGTGATTATCGGCCAGAATTAAAATACATTACAATTCTCGCGTTCATTTGATTATTTATCCATATATATATATATATACATTACATGATAAACGGGTGGGTATGAATACTGCATTATCCATGACGTGAATTGTGTCCGACATAAAGCATCTCTAATAACGTTCATGCTAATGAGGAATTATTGAGTTCAATGAAAACATAATTATTCAGAACGCTGAAACATTCTCTCGCCGTTCTCGCATGCATCTATACGAAAAGAGTGTGAAAAAAAATCAGTGTAACGAGCGGGCAATCTTGTTAGCAAACCAGATTTATGTCAATGTACGTCCGCATGCAAGCACTTCTGGTTACATAAAATGTACGAGAGTAAGACAGTAATTGATTGTACAATGAGATCTCCGCGTGGACACGCAAGGACGATATTTAATACGTTTGAACTGATATGCGTGTGTGACACGCATGTTAAACATATAACATACTACGCGGATTTAATCGAGATTTAAAAAGATTTCAAAGCAAAAGTGATAGACGATGCTTAGAAAATTTTATAATCGCGTTACATAAACAGCATTGAGTATGAAACTTGGAAAACAAGATTACAAAGATTAATAAAAGATGTGAGATAATATTTTGTACCATTAAATTATTTTGCAACACGGTAATTTGTAACTAAAAAAATTTTAAGAATTTTTATTAAAAAAACATTAAACTTTCTCTTTATACGAATAACCTAAGTCCCAGTCTAGATAATATATAATCCAGAATTTTTATTAATATAAAATATTATTTATCATTTTATATGCCGTGTGCGCGCACTTTGACATTTATTTTGTATGAGTTCCAATTTTTAATCCGATTCTTTTTTTTTAAATTAAAAAATGCATAAAATTATAAATAGAATTTTTTAAAATACACCCAAATTTTTCTGATATAAAAATTTTCAGCTTAAAATCATTAAATTAGCATTTGATTTTATATAAAGACAGAGTATAATAAAATATTTAATTAATGAGAAAGTATTTCTGCGCATTTTAAATAAAGATTGTTCTGTGTATTTTTCATTGCACAATTTTTGAAGTAACATAAAAAAAAGAAAAATAATTGAAGTGCATTTATATGTCATTAAAAAAGTCAAAAAAGAGAGTTTACGCGCGACGAGTTTTTCAAGTTGGTCGCAATAATTTGCTCGGCGAGTGCTACAGGAAGTGCGCGCTGACACACCGGCAAGATGCAGTTTCGTTCCGTCGTAAATAAAATTACGGATAAGGAAAATATGAAAAACGAGAAGAAAGCGAGCACTGAAAGTTCCGACTGGAAATGGAGAAACCGAGAATTTAATTCTAGACAGTCTCTAACAAGAGTCGCGAAATAACATCCTTCGATTCTGATTGATTCTGCTGTATTTCAGTGGAACAAGCTGCCCTAAGAGGAATTATAATAATTCTACGAAAGGATGGTAAGAAAAAATGAGACGAGATCAGAGCGCAGCTGACGCAGAACATAAAAACTGTAGTGCAACCAATGCTTCGTCTGCGCGAAAATAATGCCGTAATTTTATTATAGCTTAGAATTAAAGTGATTTAGTATTTCTTCATATCATATAAGCGACATTTGATCCAAAAATATAGGAGGAGAGGCAAGAAGTCATGTTCTTATTGTTCCTTTCGGAAATTCTGCTTTTGCGACGCTGCTTCACTGAATCGCGGGCATCGAATAACTCTACTCATTGTTAGACGTCACTTTGTAATTCTCATTATAGATTCTCCATTTTATTCCTATGATAAATCGCACCGAAAGAAATTCTTCTGGATTTTCGGGAATGACGGATTGTGCACCTGGACGTGAACTAATTGGCAGGTTCGTCGATAGCACGGGTTCCATAGGCCTTCACGCCCAAAATCGTCTGCCTGCCGAAGACCGAGGCCGAAATAATTTCTCGCCGCGGCATCTGCAGTGTCATTTATTATGTGGCCAACCGGGCAATTAAAGTTAACTCGGTCGCGCCGACATCGTCCCCGCTCGGCCCTTCCCTGACAGTTTCTCGTCGTGCGTCCTGGCGAAGAACTTCTTCGTGGAATTTACTAAGCTAATTGTCTGGCGCCGACCGATATTCTCCTGGCTGTATGCACAACTCGTGGACCGTTTGCCAATTAGCTGTTTGACTTGCAATTCGTCGCGAGAGATCTCGTTTTCTCTCTCCGCCTTTCTCGTTGCACCTTTTCTTATAATTACTACCAAGCGTGAATCATTTGCTTTTATACGTGAATGACGACATCGTGAATGCGAAACATTAGAAAAAGAGAAAAGTATTTTTAGAAATATTCAATCAGGATCTTGAAAAGCGATTCTATGAAGTGGCTTTAGCCGTTCTTGGAATTTTACCTGTGAATTTGTTTTTATTCGCCGAACAAAGACGTAATACAAGACAAATCTAGTCAGGTGCAGATAAACGGAATCTGAAAGATTATGACATCTTAAAGTTCCAAATAATAAAATATCATTTAATTAACTTAACTTCCTCTAAACACAAAGGCATATTTAATTTTATATATTGCAATGAAAACTCTATTAGACGATCACTACAAAGTGCATTCAGAAATATGAAACGCTGTGTTTTCTGACAAAATCTTTAAATAAAGAGATCGGATTTTAAAAGACTGTTATCAGATTATAATAAATTATTTTCATTAAAATTCGTTTAAATTAACATCTTTATATCCTTCTCTTACGCTTATATAACGTTGCTTTAGTTCAGATGTAAGAGCATTATATGAGAAAAGACAAGAGGAGGACATAGTAATATATAAGACTCTAATACACATAGAAGTTCCTTGGGTCGAGTTAGTTACAGACTACGCTAAGAGACTTAGCTGTGCGATATTGGAGCACACCATATACGATGAATCTTATAAGTAGCTTATATGCAGTTTGTATCACAGTTTAACATGTAAGTTTCTGTGCTTGTCCAGCCTATTACGAAGACCCTGACAACATAAACAATCAGTAAAAGTATTTAGAATAACCGCACGTGTACAACTATAATATTATTAACAAAGACAGCAATATGTTTTATATTAGGTTGTAGAGAAAATATATACAATCTGGACTTTTTTTAAAATTCTTAAAAAATTACCTCTTCAATTAAAATAATTGTTGTTTAAATTTACTTTTTCTGATAAAAATTGGATTCCACGGCAATAAAAGATCGGCTGCTTTAGTGACAAAAATATTAATCTAATTCTTTCAGATTTATTTCGAAAAAATTCTCCGTTCAGGCTGTGTTGCATGAAACGAAATGGATGATAGTCCGATACCGAATATGAGTAAGCTACGGGAGAACTTCTCACTGCAAGTCCATCAGAATTTTCACAGTGCCTGAAGCGATAGGAATTGTAATCGAAGCGTCATGCTGTAAGATGATCTTCATAATAGGTTGATAGTAACTTCTTTATTTTATAAACATTTTATTTTAACAAAAATTTATTTTTGACAAAAAATCCGGATGATTTTTTCTCCTCGATTTAATACTTATATTTTCAAAATAACTCAAAGATCATTTTATTCTTGTTTATTATATTATAAGTATTTAAATATTTCTATAAAATATTTAAATATTTTCTACTGTAGCAATTACAAAGAGTAGATTACGTTACATTTTTGAAATATAAAATAAAGTATGTGTTTAAAATATAAAGTACATTTAAAATATAAAATAAAAAAGTCGACTTTTTTAAATAAAAATGATTATGTATCATTGACAATTAAAATAGAAAATTATCATATTATAAAAATGATTGTTCTTTTTATATTTTCTTAACATATTATTTATCTCTCTGTCTTAAAAAATGTTGGGTTCAAAATCTCATTGCACGAAACAGACGGGACCAAGCTGAAAGTTAACACTTAACGAAGGAGTATGCGCGCGCGACAAGATAACTTATTTATTTCCTTGCACGCGCGTCCTCTGCAAAAGGAGGAGCGCGGAAAGTGCGACGTCCTACCGAATTCTCTCATAAATATTCAGATTTTCCGCGGCGGGTTCTAATATTTATTGCATCGTCGTCGAGGCGCGCGACAACGTTGCGGACAAAGCATAGTCCGAGGTGACTAAGCGGCAATATTGTGGCGCCTCGCCGTTGGCAATACGCCATGTGCATCTATTATAAGTCCAGGTTCGTAGCCGCAAGCCGACGCGTACCCTAGACCTTCACCTCGAGTTTCCTTCGCAATCTTAACTTACGTTACTTGGTTATTGATGCTTTTGTCTAATTCAAACGGGTTACAATTAACACATCACCAACAATTTTGTGAGTTTCGTTTTTTATATATAGTGCTTTTATATATAGTGCTTTTTATTAGATTTACTCAAAGTTAAGAATATTTTTAATCATTTTTATCTAATAATTTCTTTGTTCTTAAAATATATTTATTATTTAAAATAAGTAGCTAATAATCACTTAAAATCATTGACAAATAATAATAGAAATTGCGGAATATTTGTATATTTGAACAAATAGATTAGCAAATAGAAATTTTAATTTGAAATGTTCCATAATAAAATATATTACTTAAAGAAGTTTATTTTATTTTCAAATGAAAAAAAAAGTTTCTGATTCATTGCTGAATCGATGAAGCTATATTAACTGATTCGTAGAACAGAGGGACTTGAGTACGCTTTAAAAGTGCGTGACCGTCGTGTGAAAATTTAACACGCGTGTGATGAATCTGAATGTCACAACAATCACAACAATTATTACTTTCATACTCGAACCTTGCAACACAAAGACCATGGAATTAGTGGACAGGCTGACAAATGTATCAGCCATGTAGTTTTGAGCGACGCAGGTAAAAAAATATTAATTTAAAAATGCATGTCAATGCATTTTAAAATTGAATACAAAAAAAAGAAAAAATAACTGATAATTCATTTATTTCATAAAATAAAAATTCGTAGATAAAAATTGGAATTTACACAGAACCATTATAAATTTTAAAATTGAACAGGAAAATCATTATTGTAAAATTCTCAGATAATTTTTGGAATTTTTTTCATAATTATTAATTGTAAACTTTTTTTTACTTCTATTTTAATTATAAAGCGGTATAATTTTGATATAGAACGGAAATCTGAAAAGAATATTTGTCGCGTATAGTTTAAGTTTTTAATTAAAAAAAACTTAACCTGGAGTTGAGAATGTTAAATCTTGCAAAATGAGAAAATCGCGAGATAAATGCATGTATCTTGAAGGTAGCATATCATGATTAAATACATGAAGCAAAGAGAACGTGTAAGTTCGTCCTAATGTAAAGACTATGTATACAAAGTAAAGAAACGACATCTTGCATGTGACAGAAATTAGATACTCTATACAGAAACGCTATTATATGAGTAAACTGAAGAAGGCCGATCCCTCTCAAATATCCATCGAGGTAAGATTTTGTTCTATGGAGCGATAATGTTTCGTACTGAAAGGTTTCCGCGCAATATTGATCCGCCATGATTGGTGCTTATTGTATGTGAAAGTTTCAGCGCACCGCAAGCGAACAAGCGAGACCATTTTCTATATAAAATAGTCCTCTCATCTCAGGACACTAGATTGTTATTAGCCTTGTGAATAGCAACATCGTTGCTGTTTCTAGCGATAAAACTATATGCAGATGATTTTATCAAATTTAAACGATAATACTATAGAATGTGTAAATTTCCATATTCTACGGTATTTCTTTGAAAAAAGATTTGCCGTAAAATATATTTCATGATAACATATTTTGATGCGATGGTATTTCGCGCGAGAGTGAGCAAGGATATTTCACTCGACGACAAAAATGTTTGTTGATGCATCTTCAAGGTGAGAAATACTTTTATTCTTAGCCATAACAAAAAGACGATTTCAACAAACAGTATTTTTGACCTCAAATGTAAAATATGTAATTATACCAGTTTTTAATTTACATTTTTTAAGAAGACAAGAAATATGAAAATAAAAGATATATATAAAAAATATAATATGTAAATTTATTATTAAATTTACGTAATTGTTAAAACAATTACAAAATAGTACCTTTCTATAAAAATATTTTCTATATTCCCCAAAGATTAATATTATGATTAATGATAAAATAATCAAGGCTATTATAAATTAATTCTTATTTGCACATAAATGTTATATAAATTTTTTCATAAAAAACTTGTAACATTTTTTTCCAATTAACTTACACAGCAACCTCTTTGCTACTTATTGTTAGAGAGTATCGTTTGTGCCTGATTGTAAAAATCTCCCGCATGACATCTGTGACTCTATCAGAAACGACAACCATCAGCTCAACATACTCTCCTATTCTAAACCGGTCGTCAACTTCTTATCTGAAATCAGTCGTCTAAGCTTTGATTGTAGACAGTACTTATGACTGGCACAGAGAGGAAGCTCACGTTGCATGGGAATTGGATTAGCAGTTGGAGAAACGGTAAGAGCAATTTCCGCGATAGTATCTGCACACGAGGAAGGGCACGAAACCCTCTGATACGCCGCGTGGTAGAGCAGCTGATAGTGATAGGAGCTCGTGAGGGTGATGCGATGTACACGAGACTAATCCAGCACGCAATGCTACCTGGCAATAGTGTCTCCTCTAATTTGCATCGTAATATCTAACCCGTTGTCCGACATTTCTTTCGGATCGTATCGAGATATAGTTAATCATCGTAATTTAAACAGATGACATCGCGCGACGATTTCGCAAATAAATCAGCGTGATATCTGCCTTGTCTCATCACAAAGCCTTGTGTACTGTTTCGTCTTGATTTAAACAAGTTCGACAAACGTAGAATAGTACCCCGAGTGAACGATGTAAAATCGGATTAATAGCCGGAGAAACGTTAATAGAAATTTCGACGATGGTATCTACGTACGCTGTAGGGTG
The DNA here is from genome assembly GCF_001594045.1 of Atta colombica. Classification (NCBI taxonomy): domain Eukaryota; kingdom Metazoa; phylum Arthropoda; class Insecta; order Hymenoptera; family Formicidae; genus Atta; species Atta colombica. The sequence goes on along the minus strand of NW_017259213.1, from coordinate 3,120,591 downwards.
TGGTGCAACAATACATCTTGTTGCAACTAATGGATGTTGATGTGCCTGCGTTTGTACGGCCTATCGAGCTTGTTTGTGATTGCCTTACGGCGATTGTCATTGTAATATATTGGATTGCTCCTTTGTCTTTGCTTATGATTCGTCCGTATTGCAGCATAATAATTTCCTTATATTTTAAAATATTAATTATATGATCAACAGAGTTGACTTCTTCTTCCTTCTCATAATAGAAGTTATAAATAAAATTTGTAAAATTTACAAATTTATAAATACAACGATTGTGATATGTATAATTATATGTAAATAAATTCTACGGCTTGTAATAAATTTTTAATAGCGATATATCAAAAAAGCTTATAATGCAAAATCAAACAGACATATGTATTTATATTCTGAAAGATAAAATCGAATCGATTATTTATTATCACTATCTTAAGCTTATTACTGACCTGAAATCATTTGATTCTCGTTTAATTAACTGTTTCAAGCTTTACGTCTTATCGAATGTCAGTCATTTAGTCATAGCATGGCGGTTATATAACGGTCTATACAATACTCGTCTATGCAGCGTGGAAATTGAATTAGTTGCTGCTGGAACGGTGAGAGCAATTTCCCCGATAGTATCTACACACAGTGCCTAGGTCAAAGGAAAATGATAAACTCTAAAATAGATTGTGCAACAATGAAAGTAAACCGATGTACATGTTACTCGTATATATTTTGCGGCTATGTTAAATTCCAGAGCTTTTTAGTATAAAAATAGGCTGACAGATAATGTAAAAATAAAATATAAAAAATAAATTATAAATAAATAATAACAACATAAATAAGCAAAAAAAATATAAGTTTCTAATTATATATTTTATATTATAATATTTCATTATATATAATATTTATGTGTTATATTATTATTTATATTATACATTTATTTTTAAATTGGCTCAAAAACGCTTAAATGTGCCGATCACATCTATATTTAAATGTAATATTTAAATATAATATCTTTTTCTTCATGAAATGTTGTCAAATTTCATCTTTTTTTAAAACAGCGTCTTATAAATAATAACGGAGTGTCTTCAAAACTCAATTCAAAATCTACTAGAAACTCTATTATGAAAATTAGTACACGAATGAAAACAGTAGTTGAGGTATGCTGTCATTAAACGTCTATCTCACACCTTATCTGAAACCAGCCGCCAGGTCCAGCTGTAGGACAGCGAATTCGCGAGTTGCATAGAAATTGGATTAGCAGATAGAGAAACGGTAAGAGCAATTTCCGCGATAGTATCTGCACACAAGAGAGAGAGAGAGAGAGAGAGAGAGAGAGAGAGAGAGAGAGAGAGAGAGAGAGAGAGAGAGA
>NW_017259213.1:3115701-3118979 GCF_001594045.1 Atta colombica | reverse complement strand
AGAGAGAGAGAGAGAGAGAGAGAGAGAGAGAGAGAGAGAGAGAGAGAGAGAGAGAGAAACATTGATACGTTCCTCCGTAGTAGATTGTCCCTGCAACAAGCGGAGCGTCCCGGTGTTAATTACGCGCAATTGTCTGCGAGATCAGTGGCTTCAGCCAGCCAACGAGCCAGTCAACCAACCAACCGTTCCTGTTGGCTCTACTTGCTATAGCTTATAACGAGATACGTTGCTGTATACGGTAACAATCATTATCACGCTCATGATAACGCGTCGCCGCCACTGCCGCGATTACGGAATGGTAGCATGCGTTTAATCTCTAGGCTGGCTTATAGGCACACTGTTTATGCTTTTGTGATCATCGTATCACGTTACCGTGATATACCTTATGGTGAATCAAGTCGATCTCTCGAAGAGCAGATAAAACTTTATCAAGTCACTATTGAATTATCCAATTCTGTTTATTACAAAAGATTTTTCTTTAATTGTTGTTTATCTCCATTTACGTTGTCTTATATATATTTTTTATCTTATATATTATTTGAAGAAAAGTTGTTCTTTCCCTTCAGATAAAACGAAGAAATACACGCAGAAGAGTGGAAAAATAATTTAAAATGCGCAAAAGCGGGTTTTCTCTTAAATAAGTAAGCATGATGGATTGCCTGATCTCAATGTGGAAGACATATTGGGATTCAACTCAAGAGATAGTTTATCTTTGTAATGTTTTATGTGTCAAATGTAATAGTACTTGACAAAGGATATCATCATATCTATCTACTATATTTTTCAATAATATTTGACAAATGTAATTCTTAAAAGAAAATTCTTCAGTTAAAAAATTGTAACTAATCAATCAAAAAAGCAAAATCACGAAGCATCCCCAAATCAAGTTATTCTAATTTGATTAGTGGTGCGTTCAGGGAAACGTTATTAATGCTATTTCTATCTTTGTTGTTTACTAGACGTAAAACAAGAATAGACTGACATAAATAATGCTAATAGCGGCTCCCCGAATGCATCTTAGATGATAAAATTGGAACAAAGATTTGTCGGAGGACAAGTTGCTTCAATTTAAAGAAATCCTAATTGTTTCGAAAATGATATTGCTTAGTATACATACGGGGATACAAATACCTTACCATCCGAAATTGCACGCATATCAGAGAAGGTATAAGAAGATGTGAGAAGGAATGAAAAAGCGTAAAAAGGCGTGGCAAGATATTTATGTTCCATCTTTTCTGTCTATATAATGTATCTCTTCTTAATTATTATTAAATTTTGAAAAAAAAAATCTGAATAAAGTTCTGTAATTTTATCCGAGGAAAACTTTCAACTGACGATACAATATGCAACGCAAAATTCTAAACATTAACAGGCATGCAGGAGGTGTGTACGATAATGCACGATAATGCGCGATCACTAAAGGTTTTCTGGTTTACGAGCAAGATAAAAAGGTTTAGACAATCGCCGCGGTTCTGTCACAGCATCGACACGATTACGACGTATAACATGCGGCTGATTATGCGGTGGCTTATGCACGTACGAATATGTACATACATTGTGCATTAACGCGCTATAGTATAATAACAGTTTGGCTAGCGTATGTATGAGACAAGACAAAAGATATAGGCGATCGCCACGTTAGTTAGCGTATCATTATGATCAGAATGGCAGATTGTGGTTGGTTAACTGACAGTATGATGAACATATTATGGGCAACGTTATGTTAATATTATGTTGATATCTAAATAGAACATCATTCTACAGTATCGTTTATAGTTTAATCGTTTATAGTATGCGGTTTATAGTGTTTAAGGTGTCTTTTTTGTAATATTTTAAAATAGATTTAATAAAATTAAATCGTTATCATGCTCGACCAAGCATCTATCTTTACTGTAGAATACTGAATAATAAATCGCACCGATTTGGCGGCGGTCTTTTTAAATTTAAAATGACTAATACTAAAATGACTAATACTTAAATATACATATCTAATATAGAATTAAGATCGAAGTTTCTATTATTGTTTTTAGTCATGCAAACTCTCAATTTTCGTTAGTTATCTTGGAAAAATGCAATAATAGAAGTTTTTGAAAAGATTAATATAAATTAAAAAATATTTTTATGCTTATTTAATTATATTGCATTAATTAGTTTATATTTAATTATAATTTAATTTTTGTAAAAAATTACAAGAAATAGTTTTCTTTCAATCAAATTTGTATAATATATACCATTATTATATTAGGTATGGGAAAAAGTTTTATGTTAAATGGCATTAAAAAACGCCACGAACTTTTTTCCATACCTAATACATCACGTATATTTATGTAACAAACATATATAAATATAATTTTTTATTTTTTCTTTCCTTGTACAAATAAATAAAATATAAAATTGTATCTATATATTTAATAATATTAAATTAATTTACTTTATAAAAAATTACAAAAAAATGTTCTTTTTCAATCGCATTGCATTGCACAAGAGTCAGTATATTATATGCAATAAACGTATAAATATAGCTTCTGAAACAATCTTTGTGTATATATTTTGTTTTCCAACATAAGAATTGCATTTGGAAGAAAGACTAAAGTTGAATGCCTAACATAGTAAGTTGGAAATTGAGATTGCAGAAAATTTTGTCGCGCAGATAATACCGGAAGAAAATATTTCGCGAGCCACGCCTGTGATAGTATGCATGCCATTCGGGATATAGGTTGGATGGGACTTAATTACAAATATAATTAAAACACAGTGTCTGTTTATAAACCAATTTTGCAAGTAAAATGCCATACGCGGCTTCTCTCGTTATCACAAAATATAAATATGTTTTGTGTATGTTCGCGCGCTAATAAAGAAGTGAAATAATTTATACGTAAAGTATAAAGCTCGCGCGCTCGCTAATGTTTAAAAATAATGTTTCCAGTCATCGTTTGTTGTAATCTTAATTGCGTGCTGGTATATGAGCATCATGCGTGGCAGGAAGGAAAATTTTTCGTACACTTCATATTTCATAATACAAGATTTATTCAACGCGCGAGCGCGTTATATTCCAAAATAATTCTCGCTAAAACAAGAAATATTTTGCATAATGTATACATATCAGCTTTAATTAACTTATTCACAGATATACACTGTGATTGTAGATAGAAAGAGATTTAATTATTCAAGGATGAGAGAGGTAGGCGCGGGCGTGTTATATTCCAGTCGCGTCTGCTTTAAACAATTCGTTCCTTAGAGTCGCGCCAACTAAACTTCGATAGTTACCTAATTTTAAG
>NW_017259213.1:3089168-3115601 GCF_001594045.1 Atta colombica | reverse complement strand
ATATCCTTTCTTCTATGTATATATACACAATATATCCTTTCTCTTCAAAATTATCTCCTCTTTGAGATAATACAGAATTTAATTAAACTTGATCCTATTTTCTATTTTGTCAGAGAATGAGATAAATAATTAGATTTTTCGTACAATAGTTGATATTTAAGTACAGAAATCTCATAGTCTAGACAACAGTACAACCTATTTTCTGCATCAGAAGCATTTAAGACAATTCCTTTATTCACAACGGAATAGCGAGCGATCGTCAATAATATGCGATAAAATATGTTCAATGACTTTGAAAGATTGCGTGCTTTATTCAAGAGACAATAATCATATGTGTTCCACACGCTGTGTGTGGCCGCGCTGCACGACAATCGACCATGCTGTTATGCGACGTGTTTAATTAAAGATTCGGTGCAAATGAGTTTCGCGAACAGGTCGTAATTCGTACCTCTTAACCGGGTCACGAGGACTCGCACGGGTGCACGCATCTTCTGCTGATTATGGCCCGACAGAGCAGAAATATAGAGATGCACTGTAGAACGAAACAGTATTGCAGCAACGTGGACCGTGTTTAACAGCTTTAGAAAACCTTAGAAAATTACGCTTATACAAAAGTAACGAAAAGAACCTCGTTACTCGCAAACTCAAAGAGACTGCTCTTATATAAAAGTAAATTAAAAAAATTTACGTTTAAGAGATAAGCTAATAAAATAAAAAGTACAATAAAATATTAATAAAATTCAAAAGATGTCATTCCCCTTCAATTTTTCATGCTTCCATTGGATTTCAAGAAAGTTGTTAGCAGTAGATAAAATATTTTCTTTAATAAAAATATTTAATTTTATATATGAGGAATTATTAAACTAAATTCTTCTTTAACTTGGTTATGAAATTAAAATCTTGCATTTTTCAAATATTTATAGAAAATGTTTTAAAGAATTTATAATACAGAGATAATGTTTTAAAATGTTAGTAATGTAAAAATTTCACAAAAAGATTACAATATCTATACAAGGTTGCCTAATGCGCGGCAAAATGGACACAGCGTTATTCTTTTGTACCAAGCGGGAAAAGTAAAAGAATGGTAGACATTATACAAAAAAAAACTCGCAATTGCAGCCTAAGAAGATTGGCAGGCAAGTATTATAAAGCATTTTATTAAAGATCTCGCGCGAACACATTTCGCATGCCTGTCGGAACTTTGTGACCGCCGGTCATCTCGTTGTATCGTGCGCAATGCGTTTACGCATACTTTACGCATAATATGTGCGCATAAATTCGCGGCTTGAAAGCGCATCTAACTGAAAATGAATGGCGCGTGTTATAGCGTAAATTAAACTTGCACATGTTTCGCTATGCGTTTGTTACTAAAATACTGGCGAGAGTTATGAGAAGAAAAATAGTTTTGAAATGGAATGGCTGGAAATGATTGATTTTCTGATATTGATAAAACGATTTCTGCCTATATGACATAAATAAATCCGACTGGAATAAAACTATTTTCGCATATATATGCTAAAACACATAATACATCGTTAAATTATGATGAACGTGTTTGCCGAATGAATTAACGTTTTTGCGCGTTTTTATCTTAAAAATCCTCGTTAATATTCATGACGTGATTGTAATTTTTATAAATACATTTATTGAAGTTTTATCGCGTGCGTTATAATCGATAGAATGTAATATAAAACTGTCGCCGATGTCAGATGGGAGCGTCTTATTTATTGCGTTTTCGTGTATTACAGTGCATGCAAAAATGCTAACGCGTGCGAAAAGTGTCGTTTAATGGAATGTCTAACAAAGCAGAACTTTGAATTGTATATTCTTGTTTAAAAAAATATACAATTCTACGAAATCTTTGTCTTTTTATACGTTATTAATTCCAAATTAGATAAGTGCGAAATAACGTAACAAATAATATATATACTCGAGTAGCGAGAATATTTTATTCGAAAGACATCGCTGTATTTTTATTACACTCTCCGAAAAATTGGATTCCCAATTAAAACATAAAAAATGCAGGAATTGAGTGACTTCCCACGCAGTAAATCGTAAGGAGAAGCTACTGCAACGTGAAACTGCAATTCCGAGGAAGTCAAAAGTAAAACCACAGCGACGCACAAACGTGGGTAAAAGTTCTCGCGCACTCGGATTTCCGCGTTCCTCAGTTTCGGAAAACAAAAATTGAAAGCGATCTCCGTCCAGCGACATTCCTGCATCGTACGCATATCCCACACAGCAAAGACAAAAAAAAAAAAGAAATTCTGAAGGATTCATAAGGATACCTTTGGTAGCAATATCCTTGAAACATCTCACGTAAGAGAGAATATCTTCATATTTACTAGAATATATTCCGCTTTTCTTTCGTTTTATGGCGCTCAAAATATTCTCACTATCATACGAATTTCCCTTAAAATTTTCACACATCTCTCGTTGATATTTTTTTTCAAATATTCTGTATAAAAGCACTTTAAACAATGTATTTTTATAATAGTGATAATATTGACAAATAATTTAAGAAAAATCGATATATGTGCGTGTGCGTGTGTGTGTGTGTGTGTGTGTGTATGCAAATTTGCGATTCAATACATCTCACAGATATTTGTGCAAAAGCAATCCGAGTGACGCATGTCTCGTTCGCAAGAGACAGAGAGATGCATGCCCGCGCTTACGAGATAGTGCGTGCCCTCGACGCGTCTCAGCGGTACATGCGTGACATGCATTAATGCAACGCGACTCGGACGACTCTCGGCACTCCGATCTCGGTCTCGTAAAACGCTGTAGTGCAGGGCGTGATTGCGCCGCACTTAATGGGCCTTTAACCCCTGCGCGCTCCAGCGAACCGTTCCACGGCATGGAGACTTCCGGTACAATTTTCCCATTGAAGACAGTCCCGCTGCCCCATTAAAATCCCTTCTCTGCCCCTCTCCTATCCTTTCTACTGCCCCTCTTGGGCTACGAGGTCGAGAACACCTTTTCTCCTGCAGAACCGCCTTGGACCGAATGAAATAGTATAGTAGCTCTCGAATGCCTTTTTCGATTTCGTTAGACTTTTATTGTTGCATCATTTTGTGCTTTTATACTATTATTGTGTTTCGAAAAAATGAAGACATAAAGGAAAAAATTATATCTGTAAAATTTAATAATAAAGAGAAATTTTTAAAAATTCAATTTATCACACTTTTAATTTTATCATATTTTTGACTTTTGCGATTATGATAATTAAAAGCGTTCGCAAAAAACATTTCCCACATGTCAATTTAATTATCTTGTTTTTAAAAAATAATTAAATTGTCATTAATTTACTGAACTAAATTTCCAAATCATTACGTTGTTGGGATGTGTTTATTTTTAATTAAGTTCGTGACTTTGATGTGAAAGATTTTAATTCCGCTAGGAATTAGGTTAAGATTTTTTTCTCTTTTTTTCTAACTCCCTTGTTACAACGTTCCCTTCGGTCCCCTTCAACGAGTATGATGAATGGGACACTGAAGGATCGGCAAACCCAAATCGAGCAGCGAATTTTATGCTGTTGATGCACGCGCGCGCGCGCGTCTCTCCCATCCTTTCCACGACGTGACGGAAATTAAAGGGGCCGTAATTAATCCCCCACCCCTCCTAGATGTTCCGAAACCTTGGTACCCGCTTTGAACCGTATCTCCTCACGTTACTGAGAGAATGCTGTTGCCCGGAATTACGTGACTGTACTACCGACGACTTTTACATTCATGCCAGGATGCCTACAGTCTATTTATGATGATAATTCGGTCGCTTCATGGTCGAGTGAAAGAGATTCATAGCGTTTCCGTGGTATCGTCGGAAAATATTCTCAAAAGTGTCAAGGAGATACTTGTTCGAAAGCGTTTGTACGTGCTACATAATACTACACTTTCGCTCATAAAAATGCGAACTAAAGAAGAAGGATGCTTGCCTTGCAAGTTTCAGAGTTTCAACTTGCTGCTTGTCGTTGTAATGTACACAATTGTGTAAAACGACTGCAAGATACAAAATTACATGAGTTTTTAATGCAATGGATATACATCATTACGCAATAATATGGTTTGCTTACGTAAGTAATTAAGAAAGTTTAGGCTTGCATTTTTGTTTATGATTCATTTTGAAGAAAGTTTGAATGCTACTTTATTACTTTTGTAATAAAATCATGATGGCGACATTATTTATGATTTTTGTATGAAATTTATTTCGCTAATATTTATTTCTCTTTAACGATAATACAACTGATTTTCTGAAGATTTAATCCTCTCTTATTTTGATTTATATCTGTCACCGTAATTTTATTTTGTTATATTACCGAGGCTTCACTGCCAGCTACTGTTTATCATTTCAATGGAGAAAATATTTCCCCGTAATAGATTAATTGAGTATTCGAGAAAAACGGTAGAGACGATCGTACTTTTTGGATCGGTGGAGCATTCAGTCTGTCTAGAGAAAAACCTTTTCGGCTATCACAGGTACTTTAACTGTGCCTTTCGTTCTCTCATTTCATTCCAGCTCTTCAGCGAACATGACGAATGAGAGCGAAGGATCCATGAGTGGTCCAAATTGAGCAGCGAAATTTCCTACGTTGATACTACTCGCGTATAAAGGTATCATGGTTGAATGACGATGATGTAGCGGAAATGGAGCGAACGAGAGATAATTAACTCCTTTGGCTGTTATCCAGAATATCTGTATTTTTGTCATACTTTTAGCGCCGCTCCGCGATTATTTCTATCTGTATTTTCCGACCGTTTCATCGACGTTGTGAAAAAAAATTTATTTTGAAAATACATTTGGTTTTTTTTAAACGAGATCAGAGCAGATTACTTCTAACACGCGCTACAGCTTGTTGTTTATTATTCATTAATATGTACTTCTTTAATCTCTTTGACATTGTTATTCCCTTTTAGCTGACGCGTTAAAAAAATATGTACACGCGGCATACATGTTTTTACTATACTATTAAGAGTCACGTTATGATTTTTTATATTGAAAATTTTAAATATAAAATAAAAGCATATTAACATTATCCAAATGAAATGATAATTTCAAAAATACAAGCAAGTAAAAATATAACACTGTATGAAAGATTAAAAAAATATTGAAAGTATTATAAGCACAATAATATGTATTATATTTTTTATTCCATTAAGTTATCCAGTGCAATCATGAGAGATAATTCGCAATGGAGTAAAAAAGGGAAAAGTATAAAATTCACATTCAAAGTAAGACAACAAGAGATTAAATACATAAGGAATAAAAAGCACGATCCCAGGATTATCATGTTTCGTATTGACATTAAAAGGAGATAGTCCGGAATTAAATTAATTATGAGCTTCGCGCGATCAGCTTTTCTACTTAGAATATCCGATGAGTTATGATAAGAGTTATGACAATGAAAAGCTGTCGCGGATTCTTAACGTGGGATGCTATCGTAACGAGCCTCGAGTCCGATGTGTCGAGAACCTTAACATCCATTTTCCACTGATATATTCGTCTTGATTATTTCCTTCTCGAACATCGTTGTGCGAGCACTCTTAAGTTCAACGTTCGTTAGCTGCCGTCAAAGAGACACGGAGGACTTTGATTCTCGACCGGAAGCCTCTGGAATCGACAATCATCGTTTGTGTTCTCGTTTTATGTCTGTTTTTTTTTCTTCCGAGAGAGGCGCTAGATAGGTTGAGAAAACATCCGCATTTTGCTTTGCAATCTCGTCAGGCTATGGAATATTTGCCATAAAAAAACTCAATGAAGAGGAATCTCACTTTACGCCTCAATTGCTTCAAGACTTTAATGTAATTATGTCGCCAAAGTTGAAACATAGTTGAAAGATTAAATGTGCAAGGAAGATCATGAATACAGAAAGACAGCCAATATTAGAATAGAAAATATAGAATAATTAAAATTTATTTATATGAAACCGTTTTCGTACTCGGCACTTGCCTTCCTCTTTCTCATATTCTTCTTATTAAATTAACATAATGTATAATTGTAAATCTTCCTCACGTGAAATATTGTAATTTTACTACTAACGCGCTGATCGCATGTTCGGTTGCAATTAATCGATCCTCCTTTCTGCGAGTTCGTGAAATTCGCGGCTGCTCGAAAATCCTGAGATAGACACGCCCGATAAAGCTAGTGGTCAATTACGTACGGTACAAACGAGGGCCTGTTGAAACAAACCTCGTACGGCTGGCACGTTTGTGCCTAAGCCTGTATGAACCGGTCGTCGGGCTACTTAAACCCGCGTGTAACGCGAGTTGAAAGGCCATTTGAAATCCGAGATCCTTAGCACAGCTGTCTCCCTGCATAATCTCTGCGTGCCGGTTGCCGAGTTGATGCCTCGCCACAAATTCAGAATGGAAAAAGAAACCGCATGGCCCTGTATCACGGCATTAATTGAACTGCCATCCGTGAGATTTGATAATCAAAACGCATCGCCGTTCGGTTCGAGTCACTAATTAGATAGGCGAGATGAGGCGATGCATTGTTCTCAGTTTGCGTTCCAAGGGATCACGAAAATTAAATTAGTGACTGCGTGTGCTATCAATTGCCGCGATTTTTGTTGTCTCAATGAGTGATTAAATATCAAAAAAATAAAGTATGAAAAAAGACATGTATATCGCTCCTGTATTAAAAAAATGAGATAAAAATGTGAATTTTTAATCTATTACGATGTATAAGTTACAACATTATCTTATCACACTGAGAGAAAAAAAATAGTTGTGGCAACTATAAAGTACAATTCTAAAATTTAAATATTTGCTAACTAGTTTTAAAAAGTAATAAGAACTAAAGTAATACCGAATATTATAAAAATATAGTATTCAGTATTACTTTATTCAGTATTAGTTCTTATTACTTTGTAAAATTAGTTGCAAGTTCTTAAATTATTAGAGTTGTTAATTTAGTAGTTGTCAAAATTAAATTTTTCTCCGAATGTAATTATCAAAAAAATGAACTAACTTGACTTCAAATCATTAAAACGTCACGTCAGAAAGAATTGTTTTTAAGAATTGTGAAACAAGATGACATTTTATCATGTTAAAGATATAAATATAAATATAACAAAAAAAAAATATAAAAATATAAATATAAATATAAGTATCAGGCTACTCCACGCCTTGATGAAATCTTGGATGAAACGAACTGCAATGTTCACTAAATTCATGTTGATATTTTAATAATGATCTGCACTCGGAGATAATCCCGCTTAATTTCTGTTTTAAAAATATTCTCTTTGCTATTTAATTAATCTTCTGTCAAGTCAAAAAATAGTCTTTCTCTTTTTCTATGAAATTTAATTTTTTAAATTGTGTTACTTTTAAAGTAAGAGAACAATATATAGATTGCTGAAAAGATGTCAGATTATTTTACGTTAATATTTCGAAATTAATATTACGCGTCTCGCATTAATTAGTTTAGGCTCTATGCTTCCTGAACCGTATCCCCATATCACAAGCGGTGTACATGACACGTTAGTAACTTTCGCACGAATTCCTATGCCATTTCGGTACCATGTTCATGCCTGATAAGTAACACTTAGCGAACACGTAGTATCTTAGCAATTTACATTCGCCAGCGTGATGTCGTCGCGATTGGAAACGAGTATTACACGAGAGCCTTGAATACGTCGCTTATCGTCGATATGAGATATCGCGAACGCGATAAACCACGTCACGATTAGGAACGACCCTGCATACGCGCTGGGTGCGATATTTTTCGTGAGAAACTCGAGGAACTTCTCTTTCCGGTGTCTACCAAGACATAGAGCATGGATTGCGTCATTCGAGTGTAAAATTGGTCGACAAAAATAAGAGAAATAGGACGCAAAGATGGTCAGTCTCTATATCTCTTTTTATTCAACCAATCACCAATCATATCTTACAGCGTTTTCGAATACAGTAAGTTTAAATCGATCTCAGGACCTCTATTTTCAAAAAGTATCGCATACAAAAAATTAGAGAAATACTATAGTATTCGTTATATATACTACAGCACTTCTTTAATTTTTCGTATGCGATACTTTTCAAAAATAAGAGCCCAGGTTGGATTAATGACATCACTTGCTCTACTTCGGTTTCTGATTGGACGAGTCATAGTATTTACTTTTGGGTTGATTGATCTTTCAATCATGGGATTCAAACCCAACCTACTGCATTCGAAAATTAGAAAGAGAGAATTAGAAAGAGAGGAAGATTGACTCCCCCATCTCATTGTTAATCACATTGGATATACTATTAATTATTATTAGATATGGATGATGCCAGTCTATACTTTTGTCTTTGGTTTACCGGCAATTGCAAGGTCGCAGAATCGCGTGCGGCAAAATTTTTTTCACCGGAGCTGTAACGGCTGTGGCGATTCCGTCCGTCCTTTCGCGGATGGTCGACACGCATGCGAATTAAACCGACTACTATTTTTCCAGGCGACGAGTGTCGATACTCACGCGTATATCCCTGGGAACGGCTGTCCTAACAGGTTTCAACCACGTTCCACATTCGTCGGAAGGGTCAATGCACTGTGAGAGCGCGGTATCAGATACGATGACAATGCCGATATTTTGTCACGCGGGGAAAGTGTCCGTGATATTTCAGAGCAAAGCAGCCTGGGAGAATCCGGGTAGCGCACGCGCGCCGCAATAAAACGCGTGATATTTTCTCCCGGCGGAGATATTGAAACGCTCTTCGTTTCGCCATCCCAACGCCCAACGTGATCTCGCGCGAAGCGACGATAAAGATGGACAGTGCTCGCTTTTGTGACCAGAGGAAAATCCTTTCTCGCGCGAAGAAGCCCGTTTGTTCGATCGGAACGATGGTCGTGTCGTTATTAGGATAAATAACGATAATTTTATCGGTTATTCTCCAGCTAACGTTCGCATCGTAAGCGTTATTATTTTGAGACAAAATTGCGTCGATAATTCTGCCGGTGAAATAATAAACAACGCTTAGCTCATACAATATAACGACGTCCTTGCACAGTTCGAAACTTTATCACTGTATAATAAGATCTTTGCGTGATGTGATTGCGTATCGACCAACCGTGTTATCAGCCGTGCAACACACTGATTTGACGCAGGAATTCACGAGTAGTTGATGAGTACGAACTGACGACTGGCTGCTGTTTAAGAAATTGCGGTAAATTAGCTGGATAATTGCTGTTTATCACGCTCGAGATATGCTTTGCTAAACACTAGAATCAGTAGCTTCTGCTTCAAATAATTCACATAATCTTTTTTCTCAGCTAGAGATTTTCTGACGACTTCTAATAGTCTCCTTATAATTCTCCTTATAATCACCGAATCTCCAATATTAGAAATTAAGATGTGTTTAAATTTAATTTATGTAAATTAAACTTTGCCGGTATATAAAGAGAGATAACAAAACTTAATTCTTCATAAAATATACTTTCAGAGAAATTTAAATCCTAACTAACGCTAAATGAGAAAAATTAAGAAATATAATGGTCAAAGGAATATTTTCAGAATAAATGTTTTGTAAAAAAGAATCGTTTTTATATATTCACTAAGAAATTTGCGATTATAAAAATAATACACTTAAATATAAACAGAATTTTGATATATCGTATTTTTTATAGGTCTTCAAGAATATCACTTTAGTTTTATGAATGTATAAAACAAACACGTTATTATTAATTATATAATGCTTCTTCCACAGGGACAACTAAGAATGAATAATATAAGAATAATTAAGCTTTTAATTGCGTCACGTGTATTCGAAACTTTGCTGTCTCACTTTTCTGACTCTAGCTAAAGCTGTTTTTAACGCTTTCAATTTGTTTCCGCGTAATTTGAAAAGTGAGCTCGTGCAAATTACATAGAAATATTGATAATGATTCTTAGAGACAGCATATAATGCAGAATTATTTCATAGAATCTATATCAGATTTTAATAACATATTCTCTAATCAACTTCCTTCTAATAATATTCACAATCTTAAAATTATACATAATCTGACTCCTGGTCTTAAAATCCTAATCCCAATTTTCAACAGAAAATACGTTATAATATAATTATATTTTCTTCAAAAATTTATTTTCACAGTTCGATTCGCGAATTCTTTTAAAATACCTTGAAAGAGACAAGTATAGATTTTGGAGAAAACGATAATCGTCGAAAAAGATTGTCGATAGTCAAGAAACTCTTCACGAGAAATTCCTACCACTTTCTCATCGTATTTCGATCTTTATCTCGTGATTTTTCTTTATCACGCGAGGCGACTGCAAAAAATCGTCTTATCGGCGAATCGTAAAAGCATAAATTGTACTAAATCGCTAAAGAAGATTCGCCGAACACTCATTCTGGATCGCAACCCGGCTTTCTCGACATTCTGTCGACCTCCGTCTCACCCATTCATTTAAGATCGAAATTAATTACGACGTGGTGTAATAAAGGAGATGCATACTTTTATGAGAGCCGCGGAACAAGGCGATCACGTCGGCTCTTAAAGTTTATAGGATCACCTGTCGCATCCTTCCTTCGCCATTTTCTTCCTTGCTCTCTCTCTCTCTCTCTCTCTCTCTCTCTCTCTCTCTCTCTCTCTCTCTCTCTTACATCTTCCACAGTCTCCTTAATCTCATTTTTAAGCTGCGCAACATACTTCTCGCTGGCCACATCGGCATAATCCGTGTGAAACGTGATCGCAAATATTGCACTTTTCATTTTCGCTTTCTATAATAACGTCATGATTCATTCTGATGCAAATTAAAATAGTTAAAGATGTTGTCAAGGACATCTATAGAATATATATCTGTATAAATAAAATTCAATATCGCTGTTTATAATTCTTAATAATTACTAACTATTAAAAAAATAAAATAAAAAAACAGCCTTCCTTCGTTGCACTCGATAATCTAGCAATAGATTTATTATAATAATTTTATGACTAACGCTGGCATCGAGGATTATCATACACAAATTGGCGGCACATAATTTCCATAGGAATGAAAGATCGCATAAAATTTATGTGTATTTATGGATAACGTCATAATCGCTCGTATATATCATAATATTATATCCATATGCAAATGTTACATTATGCAATTTGTAATGTTCATTTGTTCGCGGGACTTTCGTGCGAATTGCCCAAACAGTAATCGTGCAGAAAAATTAGTTTCGGGTGATTTATGGGCGCGTTCTTCGGTGAAAATCGATTAAAGCAGGTAAATTCTTCCTTCTCTTTAAACGACACTTCGACGATGCTTCCATTTCTCATCGGATGAGTGTTTGGCAATTTAAGAGTACATTCGTCTCTCGCGACGGGTGATTACCCTTGCAGATTTGCAGTCTGTCTTCGAATTACAATCCGGTGCTACCCTCAAGAGCGCTCGCTCTCGATCGTATCCATGTAATCAGACGATGTTCTTCGTTTGCGTATTATTCATAGAATGATCGATCTTCGAATGGCGGTTATCGTACTTCATTTGCTGAGATTATTAAAAAACTCACCATATGCATTTTACTTTTTAAATAATGGATTTGAATTATGTAACGTTAAAGATATTAAAAAACTGACTGTAGCATTTTGAATATTTAGCATCAAATGACAGATAATTATACGTAATAATAAAATATTAGTACAGTGCTTGTATTATAAACTGTTTAATGTTATATTATAAACATTATTATCTAACAAAATAATTCTAATTAAAACAAAAATTAAGCAATGCAACTTATACTTATAAATATTTTATTAAAGTAGAAACATTTGGTTGATAATTTCTACTGATATTTACACTATAAAACTATTGTCGCATCTTGAAATTACAGTAGCGCTGCAATACTATTTATCAGTGCAAAGTTTAAACGATTCGCTTGATATAATTTATAGCTTTATTGATCCCACGAAAAACCCGGTATCATTTAATTTTCGCATCGTTTGCGACACCGGAGTCTTGCAATCATCATTCCCGCTTTCAGTTTTAACGATCGGAGGTGAGAAATCAGGGCCGCACCCTCACAGTTTCTCTATAACTGTATTTTTCACCCTCAACCCCCAGTTTTTCCGCCTGACTCGCTCGTAAACAATGAATAATTTATTCTCCCGGGCGATCATTCTCTGCTTTCGTAGCTGCCATCTTGTCGGATGGAAAACGGTGATTCAGAGAGAAATAAGAGAGAAAAAGAGAGACTCATCGATGAGATGCGTGTCGAGTCGCATGAAATCGCGTCGTCGTTGCAGTTAAATAATTGGATATTGTCAAGAGAGAAGAGAGCCTCGTTATTCGTTATATCGCGCGCTCGCTTAGACGAGAGAAGAATAGCGAGTTCAATAGATATACCCTTCGGATCTCGCCATAATACAGCGAAGGCGGAAGAAAGCCACGCTAAATTTAGCGGCATCATAAATCTCACCTTCCGCTTTCTCCCTTTCGGAAAGAGAGCATAAGATTATGAATTTTACATGAACAGTTCGAGCAGAGCTCGTTTATAAAGTGTGTTGACGAAGAATAAGATAGTTTTGTCCAAGACTGCGAAAGAAACAAACAACGTTACTTGCGTAAACCGTCAGAGTCATATGAAGAAAAGGGGAAGAAGGAGAGAAAAAGAAATCACATCGACTAATATGACGTTTGTAAAGGAAGCTCCTTGCACTTATCTTACATAACTTTTGTCATATAATCAACTCGTGACAGATCCTTACGCAATCACACGAACAATCGTCTTCTCCTTTCCTGCCCTTCTCTGAGTGGGTGCGCCCTGACACACAAATCGTCGGTGCGCAATCTCTGTGTGCATCAAGCGAAAAAGAGTGCGTGATAATGCTTAGGTACCGAAGGCGACGACAGGTCGCTTGCACAGGCCCCGCACATTTCTGGCATACCGGCACGTCCCACAATCAAACACTTTATACCGTGTCGCATATTTTTATCCACTGTATAGCAGTGAACGAATGTTTTAAATTCGTATACAATGCCATACCTTCCTTCTTTCTTTTGCTTTTCGTTCATTTGCTGACATCAGTTGCTTTGCATTTTTTGAGAATTTATTAAAATCATAGGAATTCATAAAAGGTCAAATTTTACATAGGGCAACAAAAAGCCAATTCTAAACTGTACGTGTGATAATTTCGATATATCTTACACATTATGTAGCTAATATCAGAAAAAATAAAGAATAATATAGAAAAATATACAGGAAAAAAATTAGATAGTTGTCGAAATATCGGTAAAGTAAATAAAAAATCTCACAACATATAAGGGAAGATCAAATGATATCGGACAACAATTAGTAATAGACAAGGATTGTTTAAAATTTTAGACACGTGGAATTATTTGTATTTAAGTCACTAACAAATCCATGTGCATATATATGAGAGTTGATATCTTTCCATATTGAGAAAAAAGGCCATAGTTTTTACAAGTTATTGTACATTTTGTTATATATATATATATATATAATTATTTATGTCAGTACGGAGTTACATAACTTCATCAACCAGCCACATTATTAAATGTAAATAGAATTTCATTTTTACTTCGCTAATATAAAGCATCTATTATTCTTTAAATTATGGGTTTAAAATATTTTTTATTTTAGAACTGTTGATTTCATATAGTGTTTTTTCGTTATTTGGGTAATATCAGACAATGAGACAACGATATCGAATCCTAACAATGAGTAATCAACGAGATTTGGCTTCTAATGGCTGTGTTTTGATATAAGTATATATGGGGAAGATATGAGGTAAATGAAGAGGAAAGCATGATATTAGCTGTTAAGAAAAAAAGAAATAAACAAATGACAATAAGAGAGGCGAGAGACACAGATAATCTACCAAAAAACATATTTTTGAACAAATATATTTTTGTCTGAACTCCAATTTACAAAAAACAAGAAAATATAATGATTACATTTAAAAATGTAAAAATCTTGATTATTTCCATTTTTAGAAAAATATATATTAAAAGAATGTTTTTATATAAGAAGAATATTTCATATCATGTATATTACACTTAATTTTTTGCCAGGAAAATAAAATCGAAAAAACCTAAGATATCTGATATTATTCGAGCGAGTATTCGACCTTTTCCTACATGTGCGACGGTGATGTTATCATCGTCGATTTATTAGCGATTTAAATGTCTCGGGAGCACTTTTATTTCCGGACTCAGAATGTTAACGCGCAATGCAACAGTGCAACTATCAGGTATTTTCCTTTTGCATTTTCAATCCACGATCCCGAGGGTGAAGTTCACTTTACCGAGCGGGAGCATTCCGTGCCGAGACTGAGTAACACCATGAAAAGTTTTTCAGGATGCGTTATTAAATTATGAACCTAATTATGCAAAAATATGCGTCCAACCAGCAGAATGGAAAACGACGGAGTATCGGTATTTCGATAGAACAATCTCATACCTCTCGTTCTCGTTCGTTTTTGCGCTAGAAAACATCGAAGAAAAATCCTTGGCTCGTTAGCAACAATGCGTTTCCACGACAGGTCCACGTCACATTGCGGAGATTCTGAACTCGTCTCTCATGTTTGTGAAACTATCGCGAAAATGGAAATATCGTCGGTATGTATTGATTTAAATTTGCAAAAGCTTTATTTATGTTGCATTTACAGAAACACAACAATTATAATCTTTTTCAATTCGAAATAGAAGATATTGTATTTAAAAACAGAGTGTGAAAAAATCGAGCTAAAATTTAATGACATATAACTTTTTTTTTTTAAATAGCAATTAAACTGAAGCATCGAGATGTTACACTAAAAAAAAAAAATCTTATTTTCAAAGAAATATCTTTTTGTTCGTATTCAACAAATTATTTCTTTGAAAATACAATATCTTATTTTCAAAGAAATTTTCATTGATCCAAAGAAATAATTTTTTTGAATACGAGCAGAGCATTTCTTTGAAATTAAGATTTTTTTTTCAATGTAATAATCAACAAATCATCAACGTATTACAACAACTGGAAGGTAATAATAACTGTTCAGAGATGCTTATAGAGACGCGAACAAAAACAAAAAATTAATGAGATTAAAATAATGAGTTCCGGAGAAAAGCGCAGTAATTAGACGGAAGTAAAATTAATTATTCAAGAAAGACAGCAGACTAAGTCAAAGAGAAAGTGAATAAAAGAGTCGTTTTTTAAATTCAAAATCCGATTTACGCCCGAATCCCCTCTCCTATTATTTTGTCCCGCAATAATCGTAACTGATGACACGGTACAAAGACGAAGGGAAACATGCATTCGTTGACGGGGGAAATGGCAAAACAATTTAATTAATGAACCGAATAACGAGCGTGGTTTACAGCTATAGTATGTCGGTGCAGTCCCGGACGTTTCGCGATTGACAATTTAGTAGGCGTGCCGCGCGGGCTTACATTTGAAACGATAATCCTCGCGGCACTCGCATTACGGCCTAACATTATTTATTGCGTCGTTTTATAAGGGCGACTGGTTCGCCTTGGGATCTAGATTCGCTCGCCCCTAGAGCGATTCGTGAATTGCGCAAATGCGCTACGCGTACCGGATGGCCGCCGGATGCGCAGACCGTGCTGATCGAGAAGTAGTGACTTGCGGAATTGCATGAAAAAAAAAAGAACAAGAGTTTCGGTTGGTAATCGTTGAGTGGCAATCATTGCGTGTCGGGATTTAAGAATAGCCCCTATCTCGGGACAAGCGATTTTCTTCGTTTTTAATTCTTTTTTTTTATGTAGAGTCGTCGGTATCTCTTCTTCGTGTATATATTTTGAAAAATACGTAAGTTTACATACAACAAGTCGATAGGCGAACGCTTTTTGAAATTATCAATTGTCAAGATACGATTTGACATCAATATATATAATAAATGTATAAAAAGAGAACGAATGAAAATTCATCCCGTCGGATTTGACGCGATATATTTAACAAGCACGTGCGGCTCCTTTGTAAATAATATCTCTGAGATACACGAACGTTGTTTTCAATTGAAATGTAATTGTCGCGGTGGCTCCGAGTTATTTCACAGTCAGAAGCAACCCGAGTACGTACAGAAATGTGCATAAAGTACCAACTCGAGCTAAAATAAACGGCGTTTTGTAACGCTGCCAAAACTCGCCGGTTCGTCCGAGCTTATCACGCGTCGTGCGCCATAAGGAGAGGCATTGCACTCGTAAACTATTAGAACGTCGACGGCAACAGAAGGATTAAAGCTATGCAATTTCTGCACTGCACGTGCACCTGACGTCGTCGCGTCATTGATCGCGGTCAATGACGAGGGGGTGGGAGATGCCAAAACACGTGCTGTCGTTTTACTCATTCCTTCTAGACCTTGTTACTTCACGTGTATATTATTTTAGATTCTCAGAAATTCCTGGCTCAGATTTACGAATCTTACGGAATATATTACTTTGTTTTTGTTAAATGTATGTTAAGTACTTACTTTATTTTTATTTTTCTATTAGCAATTATTGACTTTCAATTATTGACTTTTTGCTTCAAATTTGTTTTTAATTGTAATCATCGTTCCTATTTTTATTGTACGAGTCACTTAGTTTTAAAGCAAAAGTGTATTTTTGATCTGAATATATTATACAAAATTGAGAATATACAAAAAAAATTGAGATATACGTTGTAAAAAAAAAAAAAATCCAAATATTAAATTAACAAAAAAAGTTAACTTTACATTAGAATTTCTTAATTAGTTGTCGAATTATTAAGTGTCCATTTAAAGCTCACAGTTCTTTTAAACAATTTTTAAACAAATTTATCTTTGTTTAAAAACATTTGATAAACAACAAAGGTGAAATGATTTCAAGAGCGCCGTGAGTTTCAAATAAAATGCAGCTTAAGAGATCGCACGCGAAATAAAAATAGCGTCTCCTAAGCGGCCGCTCAGAATTTTTTGGATTCACTGTCGACTCGTTCGTCTTCTTGCGCATAGATAGCACTGAAGTCGAGAGATCGGCGCGCGGGAAATGTAATGAATTAATACAGACGTGTCGGACTATCTATATACCTCCTCCTGCTCGAACGACGAGATAACCTCGTAGTAGAACTGCTCTGCCATCGAAAGGTCGATCTTGAGGGACGTCCGATCGCTCTCATCGCACCGCTCTTCGTCCTCGCTGCCGTTCTCGACACTATAATCCTTTATCGCCACGCTCCGACGAGACAGCATCTCGATAGTGCCGCTTTTCACTAGCTCCATTTTCGTTCAGATCGTTTGCTTCTCTTTCCGACGAATTTTAGCTGTCTGCAGCTGTTCGTTTCTTGCTCCGTCAGAAATTTATGTTATTTCAGATCTTCTTTCACTCGCGGCGATATTGTAGAAATGCACTACGCATACTCTTTTCTTGCACACGTATCGCTTTTCGGCTTGTTGCCTTTCTTCTCTCCTTTAGACTTTTTCACTTGATATATTGAAATTTTCCTCTTAGACTTCTTCTTAAATTAGACTTCGTATTAAATAGATAGATATTTATATATATGTATTATTATTATAATTATTATTTGTTACTTGGCGTAATATATGTTTATTGTATGCAATTCGGATTACAGGACTTATCACAGCTGATTTACTTTTGGTTAACTTTCACTATCATGGCGCGGCCAGACAGGTTTCCCTTTAGACGCTTTCCTTCCCAACACGCGTTGGCTGCGCAACCTCGGCCGAGAGTCTAATTATAACTACTGTCGAGACGCGTTAAGGATAAACGGTCTATTTGATTGACGATCCTACTCCGCGCCGAAGTTTATCACCCGCGTCCACGTCTTCCGAGACCTTTCGCCGAAAAAAATGCGTGTCGGAGCGATGCACCGTCGATGCGAGAGCTGGCGGCTCCATTAAGATCTCTCGCAAGCAGCTTCTCGCCTGGTGCTTTTCGACGTTCCCGTTTTTATCGCGAAGGACGAGGAAGAATGCCAATGTTACGCCGCGCGCAGGTGTATCCCACCTCGCATTCGTAAATTGCATCCTCCAGCGTCGCCTTTCTTTCAAAACCCTTCGGCCACGACGCTTCCTCTCGACGTTGTTCTCAATCACGCGCACAAAGCAAATCCGACCGAAACGGAAGCGCGGAAATCATTAGGCGAAATTAATTTACACACGCACTCGAAAAGTCGCATACATTCTCGCACTTTTCTTCCAAACATTACACGTCTTGCGATCCCATAGCGAATCCGTAAGCGAATGAACACTCCATGCGTTATCGATTTCTATACTTCTTCTTTTCTACTTCGAGACCGCAGTTAGTTCGCCGACATCCGGCAGACTTTCTTATACAGGAACGATCTTCTTCTTGCCTAGGAATATATATATATGTTTCTCACATTTTCACGCTGATCGAAGCATTTTGATCGGAATTTCGCGGACGGTTGCAATCGGTTGTCGTGGTCCCGGGTTAAGCGGCTTCGGTTCGCCGGAGAGGAAAATGTCAGGGAAGTACGGCGCGGTGAACACCGCACAGCTCAAGAGAGAGAGAAGCCTACGCGCACGCTGGCAAGGCGCGAGCGAACTGAGCCGTACTAACGAAAGAGCACGTATAACGCGGCCGTGCGGCAATACTAACGCAGTGTCAACCAACACCGACTCTAGATAAGCCCTGCCGCACGACGAGAACAGAATCGAGACCGACAGACTGCAGGGTAACGGATAAAAAACGCTTTACGCGAGAGAGTCGTTGATAAAATGCGATTGAAACGTATTTATACGAAAAAGAAAAATTTAGAAACTCGTATTTTCTTGATTTTTCTAACCGAAAAAACATAGGGGAATAATCGTAAATAGTAAAAGTATTATAATATATAATTATTGTCAAATATTATATTTCTCTAATTTAATTATTGTATCAGATATTATAATATTAGTTTATTAAATTTAATTAAAGCTTAAAATAAATCGTGTTTGATATTACATAATTTTCAACTACAAATTTAGTTATGACGTAGTCATAATTTAATTAAAATTAATATAACGCTAAATACAATACAATCAATTGATGAAATTGGATTATAATTTGATCTTACATTGCGACTCCAGATATTAATCAAAAAGTACATAGCGATTCTTTTTAAATTTTTGCGTTAATATTCCAAAGGAAAGAGACGAATATTAGAACACTTTAAATGCGCATAGAAATTGCAGAATTTCCAATAGGCAGATATGCCAGGAAGAACGAGGAATCTGCTGAAATCGAAAGATATTAATAGAGTATCTACAACGAAACGGTAGGAGGGCACTGTACTAAGAATGGAGGAAATGACTAACCAATGTACAACTGCAACGGGAAGTAGTAGGGTCCGTTTTGTATGCGAGATCGCGGCAACGCTGTAGAACTGGTTTTTGGCATAAAACATGTGCCCGCGTTTAAAATGCGGAGATTGTACAATACGTTCGTATATATACAAAGCAAGTTTTTTTAATCGCATCCCTTAAAGTGTACTTCCGGAAATTCTGGAAAATGGAATAAAGTTCAAAAACTGGTTTTCTCAACGTGAAGGGAAAATAATTTCCACTTACTTTACTGCTAAACAGCTCGAACTTCAAGATTGGAATTAGTGTTTAAATAAATATACAATATTTAAATAAGAATTACTGACAAGCAGACTACTGATATAAATTAGGTAATATTAATGATTTAATTATAGCAAAGTAACTTATAATTAATAAATGAATATTATAAATAATTATAGATGTTTCTCATAAATAAAAATAAAATGTATTCGCACGTAAAGCAATATCTCTCAGTTTTTTCTATTTAATTTGAGACTCAGTTTATATAAGATGTTTTGAAATTAACCTCAATTGTTATTTAATCAAATCTCATTCCTTTTTGATGAATAATGCTGCTTAAAAAAATGCATATACAAAAAATTATTATAATTATTTAAATTAACTAACTGGTATTAGTGTAATCAGCCTTAACAAACTTAGTTTGTCTTAGAGAACCAGCGATGGTGCAAATCCTGACAAATTTTCTTGGCAAATCCTTACTTGGTAAATTCTAAAGCTTTAATTATATCATAAATTTAATAGAAATAAATGGCTTCTTGCTTTATGTAAAAAATATATAACAAAACAGAACATCAATTATCTCATCTGATTAATACAGAATAATTCATCATAATAATTTCTCGATTATTGTTGATTAAGTAATTATCCATCCATCAGAAGACATTGTGTGGATTTCTCAGATAAGTTACTCAACAATAATTATGTTTTTTTGTATATAATAATTATGTTTATTGTACTGAAGTAAGAATCATTGGACAATAAAATCCAAGGAAGTGTTTTGCTGAAAATTGTTCTGATTGGTGCTTCTAGACACTTTTGAGTCCCTAAGAGCCCTCGAAGTCATCAATACTGCCGTGTCAGTGTTATAAAAAAGTGAAGAAAGAGGTGAGAAAACTACCACGTAAGTAAGAAATGTTGTCGCCAAGTCGTAAAGTCGTATCATTGAACGAGTGTGAAGTGTACAGGGTCGACTTGTATTACAGGCGAATCAAATTATGATAGAAGTCACTTTTTAAGTAAGTGCGTCAACTTTAAAAAAAAAATTTGTTTTTTAAATTTTATTATTGTCAAAATCATCAAAAATGAGTGTTTAATTTTAAAAATCGTGCAAAATTCGTATGATTAGAATGTTAGTGCAAGAGCAACTTGTCTCACTTTCTTCGTAAGAATTCAAGGAAATTAAACTCACGATTAAAAAAAGTTCAATTTATGTTAATATATAAATTTCAAGTTTTTAAAAAAGTTTTACTATTGCATATCAAAGTTTTAATTAAAAAATACGTAATAAGTTACAACTTTTTAAATCTTATATCGTAAAAGACAATAATAAAAAATGCAATAAATTATTGAATAAATCTGCGCTCTTATAAATAATAAAAATATGATTTACATTTAAATACAATATAATACAATAGTTGCAAATGCAAAAATAAATATATTTAAGTATTAAAAATCTAATCTAGAGTTTAGTTCTCAAATCTGATATAAGGTCTACATTTTCTTAAAAATTCTCAGGTCAGCGCTAAAGATATACGTGACTTTACGCACGGTGAATACGGATACGAGACGATAAAACGTCCGACGTTGCATCGTGCAAACTATGCACCTTGCATCGCGATAAAAGAGCTTTCGAGTGGGCACTGAAAGTGTGCGGAAGCCTCCATATATGGTGGCTAAAAGTGCAAAGAAGCAAAGGAAAAGTTTCAGTGCGTTTAATCATATGCGTATGCATCTTTCCCGAGCAGCAATATAATTTCTTTCCTTTCATCATTTATAAAACTGCCAATGAATCGATCATTGGTCAAAGAATTCACAAATAAATATAAATGTAAGAAATATTGAGATATCAAGTATTTTTTCCAATGGTTTAAACATGGCATTTTAGATTTCAAATATTTTCCCAGAAGATCTCATCATCAGAAGTATTTTTCTCGGTAATTGTAGACGAGAAAATTTATTTCTGTGAGAGTTTTATCTAAATTAATTAATTGAATTGTAAGATAGCTTAAATGTAAAATCCTCTCAAAGCATGCTCTTCTTCCAATGCGTAAGAATATAACAGAAGCGGTAGTTAAAGCTACGTACATGTACTGAGTAGATAGAGGATAAGTGGCTTGCCATCGATCATGATTAACCACGCCTCAATTAAAGCCGGCTAATTGCACAACATGATGAACGTAAGTCTTCATCGACGTATGCTGTCAGCTTGCTCAGGCAATTGTGTTAGCGATGACTCAGAATTGAGATTAGCAGAAGAGCCACTTATGGACGTAAACGAGGCACTTTAACCCGGTAGAACTTAATCCAATCGTTTTTGAACGATACATGAGACCGGATGGTGACCAGGCAATAAATTATGGTCGCCGGTCAATGAAACATAAAGAGAGGGACAAGTGAAGCGATCAATGTAGCGGTAATGAAAAAAAAACGAAATAATACGACTTTAACGTTATGACTCCTTTAATTTGAAATTTCGTTGTGCCTCGTTGCGCTTAATAATTGTTCCATACCAGTCGTTTACCTTACTATTCTCGAATTGCGTCAAGTGCTTTTGCGAATTCTGAGGTTGCATTATATCCTCTGCACTGTGTGCATCTAATTAATTAAATGGGTATAATATAATTGCCCATGCACTGTTCCCGTCGTAAGGGTGATAATACAGTATGGAATTATGCGACGATATTATACGCGTATTACATTAAACTATGATATTCTACGGGGTACTATAAAGTCGCAAATAACTTTTGTCACATTGCTCATATATACGTTCATTTATTAAAAGAGAGCGTAAGCCAAATATCCAAAGTTTCTGTCAAAATATATAATGTGTATTACTCTCTATATTTCATTTTAATTAATTTAATTTAATTTTAATTAATTGAACTTTAAAATTTAATCATTTAAATAAATTCACTTGGATATAATTATCTCATACAGTATACATCTATTTTGCAAATGATTATCGGTCTAATTTTTGAAAATTATGTCAAGATATTTATTTCATTTATGACTTATTTAATAAAAGTGGAACAATAAAAATGGAAAAAAAATTTCAATTAAACTGTCGGCAAAAAGGTAATTTGAAACGATGAAGAGTCTACGAATGTGCAAAGAAAGGTTGATTTAAGCTTCTTTGCTGACATATCTCCGAATCACAGAGTTTTATCAAAAGACAAGAATGTTAATGGTGAAGAGCGTGGGTCAGGCTGTGTTGCCTCGTATAAGATGAAGATAGTGACCATTTATTGAGGAGGTCTTGACCGCATCTACAAGGAAAAGCAGGGGAGGCGAGTTATCGGTGCATCTATGGCAGGATGCAACCGACTGTAAGCGGATCCACGATACGGGTTTATCGCCCAAAGAATAGACATGGGAGAGAATCATTTGACTTTTCATTCAATTCCATTAAAATCCCTAACATTTCCCCGTTACCCTGGATTTGGTTCATTTCTGCTATGTATGCATTTTACATATACGTGTATATATTTGTGAAAGAGCATCGACAAAAACGCGGAAGACGTAAAGCAAAAATCGCCGGCGCGCTCAAAATGAAGCGAAGCTTGCTCTTGTTAACGACTCTACGCTGCAATCATAGCGCACGTTATATACCATTGAAGTTTAATGTCATATGAAAGGAGAACTCAAAATAGCCAAAAAATAATTACGTGTGAAACAAGAAACACTGGTAAAACGACGGCGAGTAAAACGACTTCTTTTTAATCGATCTTCCAGAACTTGTTATTCTTTACTTGATTGCTTCTTTTGTTGTCTCATTTAATTTTCATACGTTTTTGTTTGCCTCTCGCACATTGGATTTTATTGTTAGATTAAAAAATTCTCGACAAAGACACTTTTTGAGGAAAACATGTTGTGTAAATATGTCACATTCAACTAAAGAAATCTCTCTCTCTCTCTCTTTCTCTTATCGATATTATTTCTAGTAGAATTTAATAAATCAAAACCAGTCTTTGTTTCAATTTATTGAGGAACAATGTTCACGTTTCGAGATGCAGACTTGTACACCGACAGGATTGAAAGCATCTAAAACTCTTTTTAACGACAAGTGACGTTTAATCGGATATCAGAGTAGAAACATCTCGAAGGATCATGATGTATATACGCTGTATATACGTTGTCGAATCGGCGAGGGAACCTTTCGTTTGATGAGCTGAAAAGAAGAACGTAATCCGGGCAGTCTGCAACGCGCTCTTCAGTGAAATTCAGACAAAGGTGAATCGCATTCGTCACATTGTGCTGTAGAGATATTTGCCAATTCTTTCTTAAAGAATCGAAGAATGTCGATAATTTATAGCTGACAATTGACATCAACCGAAAAATAAATCAAGAAATAATATATCGAGAAAATAAAATCCTGCTACATTACGACGCAATAAAAACGTATCTATATTTGAGAATTGAGATGAGAATCTATTTTAATCATCACATTATTTTCACCACTTTTCTGTTCCCGGACAAGATCGTAATCTTTCGAAATTCTGTTCTTTTTTTATTCCAAGGTTACTTTTAAAAGAGACATTTCAACGCTCTTGCGATTAATCGGTCGATACGTCGCGACTAGACGTGATGACGTTGTCGGGACATAAGCTGCCATGAATGGACTGTAACGTAATTAAGATTCCAACGACGCCGAGGTTAGAGTATGCGAACTTCGTGGAATACTCAAAGGAGACGAAGGGAACGGCCTGAGAGAGAGAGAGAGAGAGAGAGAGAGAGAGAGAGAGAGAGGAGAGGGGCGAAGAGAGAAGGAAAATGTCGGGATCCAACAGCCAACTCCTTTGTCTCTCTCGGCTGCTATGCGCAAAAGAGGAATGATCAGCCTTTATATGCACATGCGAGCCATATTTCGGTAGGTCCATAGCTGTTTAAGCAAATGATTCGAACTACTAAAGGATACATTTTTACATCAAATATAAGCAGTTAGATTCATTTGGTGTATTATTTTTCAATATTTAGCCATACTATTTGTCCCAAAAAAATATAACTTGTTTATATAACAAATTAAAGACAAGAACGTCAGGGGAAATAAAAGTTGTTGCGATAATTAGTGCGCAATAATAATGAATTGTTTGTATAAATTCTTACACGTCTTTTAATTTCTCAAACTATTTTACAACATAAATATATCTCAAAGAACATGTCAAAAATGTAAATATAACTTCTTTAAACTAAAAGTTATATGATTAAAACAAACTTCCCGGTTCTTATATTTTTATATTTTGTTCAACAAGATTTTCAGACAATTTCAGAAATGTGGGACCAAATACATGAAAAACTGGAAAAAGTTTACACTTTCTTGGAAAAATGCGTTCCGTAGAATCAGTTTGTATATGCAAATACGTGTACGATAACAGTGAAAGAGAAAGAGAGGAAAAGGGAGAAAGAGAGAGAAAGACGAAAAGGAAAAAAAAGAATGAAGCCAGAAATAGCACTGGCTTACGCCGTAAGAAGGAAGAAAAAGAGACGGGAAAGACGAAATCTCGTCGACTTCTCCTCTCTTCGACGATTTCTATCTCGCTCTTTTCTTTCCTCTGTCTTATTCCCTTATGAGTTTCTCTCGTCTGATTCACTTCTCCATGCACCCTTCCTCTCTGTTCCGCCTCTGGACATAGCAGATCGAGCTGAGCACCGCAGCGGCATAAGTGACTCGGCAAAACATATTCATAATGATACGAGTCACAATTCTTACGTGTCTCCGAGGTGTGGTTGCACCACCTACGCAATCCGAATAATTAGTTGACAACCACAATTTATCCTCGTCAATATGATAGCTTATATTTTTCCAATACGGATATGTCTGTGTCATGCTTAGATTATGCATGCTTGAATCAGAAGTAATAATGTGTGTTGTATGAAAAAAACTCTCTCTCTCTCTCTCTCTCTCTCTCTCTCTCTCTCTCTCTCTCTCTCTCAAGAATTTGATTTTTTTCTGTACCTGGAGTAGCTTGGAGTCTGAAACTTAATTATTATAATAAAGAAAATTAATTAATAAAATGAATCGAATATTTTATCCAATGAGTTCATAAATTATCTCAATCAAGAATCTTCCTTCACAGAAGATATTAGCGAACAACTTCTCTCTTTTTTTCCTCTTGCGAAAAGATCATCTACTTTTATACTGATCACCATGAGTTAGGATACAAAAATAGATCATCTTTTTTTGTATATCTTAGCCATCGAATGTTCAGAGTTGTGAAAGGCGAGAGAAGAATTTAACGACGACGTAAACTTCAAATTTAGTTCTTTTCTTTTAAAAGTTGAAGTGGCGTATGATTCAAAGAACCGATTCGAGATTCTAAAATTCTTCAGGACAAAAGGAAATCGGACTAAAAGTGACGGACGAGCCGAGTTTCAATGTTCCCGAAATGTGCAGATTACCGTGAGCATCAAGATACGATGGTCATTATTCACGAGACTGTTTGCTGAGTAACGTAATCGTGTGATCCGGTATATGCACGCAAATATTAACACGTCTCCATTTTACGGAAGTTCCTCGACCTCAGCGTGTATAATGGAGAATTCTCGTTGCCCTGCGGCACCACGTTAATTCGCCTAAATACGAGGACCAATGCGCATGTAGGATTCTCGTGCGCGCTTCGTAACGCTGTACAATTCGGCGTAATCCAATGTAAGCACAGGTTAGATACGTCAAGAAATACAACCTCTCTTACTCGAATTCGCACCTTCCATACGGATCTCGCGGGTTATATTAATGAACATGTCTTCAATGCACTATGTATGAAAATCTCAAATTAAGATCTTATAATATCTTCCTGGAGCGTGTTTTTAATTAACGAGACCGATGAGCCGTGAAATCGCGTTGCTCACGTCGCTGTCAATTTGATGTAATTGAAAAATAGTGTTTAATCTTTTATGAAGTCCTTAACGTGCTAAAAAAGATAAAAATTTGAAAAGGAGCTATTATTAAATCCTGTAATCTTAATGCAA